>NC_045558.1:136094578-136334578 GCF_009769535.1 Thamnophis elegans
GGAGGAGGAAGGAAGGAAGAAATCTCCTAATGTCCATGTAATAAGGAAAATAATTTCTCTGCTACCTTGACTCATTTTTGGTGGAATTGTTCAAATGTTTGTTTCACTTACAGTACAGTTTTACTGTGAATGCTTTACTATGTACTGAAAGGAGAAAAAGAACAAAGCATATCTGGCATGACTTCTCTTAGGACTGCAACATATTTTGAAAAGCACATACAATAATACAATAGCAGAGTTGGAAGGGACCTTGGAGGTCTTCTAGTCCAACCTCCTGCCTAGGCAGGAAATCTTATACCGCTTCAGACAAATGGCTATCCAACATCTTCTTAAAGACTTCCAGTGTTGGGGCATTCACAACTTCTGGAGGCAACTTCTGTTCCACTGATTAATTGTTCTAACTGTCAGGAAGTTTCTCCAAAGTTCTAAGTTGCTTCTCTTCTTGATTAGTTTCCACCCATTGCTTCTTGTTCTACCCTCAGGTGCCTTGGAGAATAGTTTGACTCCCACTTCTTTGTGGCAACCCCTGAGATATTGGAACATTGCTATCATGTCTCCCCTAGTCCTTCTTTTCATTAAACTAGACATCCCCACTTCCTGCAACCGTTCCTCATATGTTTTAGTCTCCAGTCCCCTCATCATATTTGTTGCTCTTCTCGCATGCTTTCCAGAGTCTCCACATCTTTTCTACATCGTGGTGACCAAAACTGAATGCCGTATTCCAAGTGTGGCCTTACCAAGGCCTTATAAAGTGGTATTAACACTTCATGTGATCTTGATTCTATCCCTGTCTAACGTGTATACAAAAATCTATCTAAGACTATGTGAATGCATTGAGAGGCTCTTTTATCCCAATCAGTATGTAAATCAGGGCCCAATTTCCCCTTTAAAGAAGCTGCATGGTTTCCCTTTTCAGCCTAAACCCACCAACAAAACTTTGGGCACTTTCCCAAATTCTCTACTGTCAGTTCTTCTCCATCATTAGAGGAGCTGAATTGATCTTCTGGCTAAGCTTGGGGTCCTTACTAGCAGTTCTCAGAGGTAATTTATTCCCTTCTATCCTCAGCTTTTCCCATTTTAATTCTTGTACACCGGGATGTTTGCTGAAAGAATTTTTGTTTTAGGTGTCCAGTCACAAGCCCAGATGGTGGAGTCTGGAGGGGATGTGAGAAGACCTGGGGAGTCCCTCTGTCTCTCCTGTCTAGCCTCTGGATTCACCTTCAACAGCCATGGGATGAACTGGGTGATACAGGCTTCTGGGAAAGGACTAGAATGGATGGCACATATAAGCCCCGGTTCCAGTCCTATTTACTACTCAGAGAAAGTGAAAGGACGCTTCACCATCTCCAGGGACGATGCCAAAAGCCAGCTGTATCTGCAAATGAACAGCCTCAAAGCTGAAGACACAGCTGTCTATTATTGTGCTGCAGACACAGTGAGAGGAAGTAAATCTGAAGCCAGACAAGAACCTTCCCTCCCTCAGAGCGGATCTCCAAGTGGATTCAGTCGCAGAAAGTTGATTTTGAGTCTTTGTATTGAAGAGCAGGTGATCGATGTACATCATAGACTTGAAGCATGGATACCATATAAATTAAGGATAATAGAAGTCCAAAGAGATAATAGAAGTCCAAAGAGTCCAAAGAGATCGTCTCTTCTTGAACTGAAGGTGAAGGGAGCCTCTGCATTTCCAGTTACAAGGTTCAGAGAGGTTCCGTAATGCTTCATAGAACTCACAATATTGAGTTGGGAGTCAGGTGCAACAGGCAACATGGAATGGACTAGCATGGAATTGTATGATGCCAGTAAATAAGTCCATGCAAAATCCATGAAAGGGTTCTTTGCCATTTCCAGACTCAAATCCAACTACCTTCGGTATCTGCAAAGGGACGTCAGAAGGAGACACAAAACACATAATATTTTTGACCATGACTGAAATAAAATATGTGGTTTCAGCTGTGAACCTGACTGCTTCTCCAGCTGCTTATTGGGGAATAAAAATAGTTTATTGAAGGGGGAAAAAAAGAATGGTCTTTTGAGAATTTCCTTTCCCCAAAGTTCTCAAAACTTTTCCAATGTCAACCTTCAGTATTAGATTTTAATGTAATTTGATTCCACATGTATACTGTCTGCTCTTATTTTTTCTTCAAAACTAGGATATGTTTATTGATATGGAAGCGGAAATACACCAATAGGAGGAAGAGTGGGAAACAGAAGGGAGAAGAAAGATGGGAAGAGAGGGATAGGAGAGAGGGTAAGGGGGGAAGGTGAGGAGGATAAGGAGGAGTGGAATGTAGAGAGAGGAGAAGGAGAAAGGAAGGGGAAGTAGAGTAGGAAAGGATGATGGAGGGAAGAAAGGAGGCAGGAGAGAGGTAGAAGAAAGAGGTGTATGGAGAGCAGAAGAGCTAATAATGTGTTTTTATATTTTTGGGTGTTGATGACAAGAGGAACTGATGTAATCACTATTTAATACTATAGGATACTGGCTATGTATAGCTTACATGTGATTGTATGTTATGAAAATGGAAAATAAAAATATTTTAAAAAATAAAAAAAAAGTTACAACTGTGATTGAGCCTGGTAAATCATAAAACGGTTCATCAGATGATCTCCCCAAAATGTACTCTCTTTATGGCAGTGAACACAGCAGTCATTAAGCGAGCCTGTTGTTTTCTATCAGTCAACTTTGTTTTCACAGGAAAACAAGAACAAAGAATTTCTGACATCACTTTTTTTTTAAGAATGGAGCATTATTTGAACATCACACATGTTAGGTCTGCCCAAAAGTCTTTATGTGAATCCATTCAGAAGATCTTTTTATCCCAAGCAATATGTAAATCAGGGCCCAATTTCCCCTTTAAAGGAACTGCATGGTTTCCCTTTTCAGGCTATACCCACCAACACAAAGTTTGTACATTTTCCCAAATTCTCTACTGTCAGATCCCCTCCCTTCATTAGAAGGAGCAGAAATAATCCTGTTGCTAAACATGGTGTCCTTTGCTAGCAGTCCTCAGAGGTATTTCTATGCTCTACACCAGTGTTTCCCAAACTTTTGACATATGTGTACCCCTTCTATAATTTTCGTAACGTTGAGTACCCCTCATAAAAACATATACTTTAATAAAAATCAAAAAATATTTATTTTTAATTTTTTTGGTACATACGCAAAATAAACGAAAGTTATATTATATCAAAAGCAGCGAAACTTACTAAAGCATGATAACAGGCACCCGGAACTAACTATTAAAGAAGTAAGTTGTCTCTGTAACAAAGTGTAGTATATTCACGCCATGTCACGCCTCACAAGACTGTCTAACCGTGAGATAACACTGCAATTCTCCGGCGTTTATACAGCTCCGTGGCTCAAAGTCAACTGTTAATGTTCCCGCAGTTTACAAATGGCCGAATCCGAGCTCCATGAAGGATACGCAGAAGTTCCCGCCATAATGAGTTGAGATACGATGTATGATGGGCCCAGTTCCCATGTAAAAACTGCGATACGCGCCTATTTCTTTCCTTGTTCTGTGGGCGCAGTTAAGCACGGTGCAGTGGATATTCCCACGTGATCCCCACCAAACTCCGGTGCAATGCATATCCCCACCAAATTATTCCCGTACCCCTGGGGGTACGCGTACCACACTTTGGGAAACACTGCTCTACACTGAGCTTTTTCCATTTTAATTCTTACATACAAGAAAGTTGGCTGAAGCTCCTTTCATTTTAGGTGTCCAATCTGAGGGCCTGTTGGGGGATTCTGGAGGGGATGTGAGAAGACCTGGAGAGTCCCTCCGTCTCTCCTGCCAAGCCTCTGGATTCACCTTCAGCAGTTACAACATGGTCTGGGTGAGACAGGCTCCTGGAAAAGGCCTGGAATGGATGGCATACAGAAGCTTTCATTCTGCTAATATTTACTACTCTGACAAAGTCAAGGGACGCTTCCCCAACTCCAGGGACAACGCAAAAAGGCAGCTGTATCTGCAAATGAACAGCCTCAAACCAGAGGACACAGGAGTCTATTACTGTGCAAGAGCCACAGTGAATGGAAGTGAATCTAAAACGAGACAATGGATTGTATGATGCGAGTAAAAACAGTCTATCCATGAAAGGGTTATTTGCCATCTCCGGAGACAAATCCAGCTGCCTTCTGTATCTGCAAAGGGAGGTCTCAAGGATGCACAAAATAATATTTTTTACCGTGACTGAAATAAAATCTGTTCTTTCAGCTGTGGACTTGACTCCTTCTCCAGTTGCTTCCTGGAGAATTGAAACAGTTTCTTGAAGGAAAAATAATAATAATAATAATGGTCTTTTGAGAATTTAATTCCCCAAGAGTTCTCAACACCTTTTCAATGTCATCCTTCAATGTGTATAGCAAACAGAAAATCCCTTATATGCTATTTACTTACTTCATTCCTTATATCCCATTCATTTATTACATGCATGCTGAACAAAATGAAAGGTTACTTGTGCTGCATCTTTGACTTTAGGCAGTTATAGTACTAAATCCAGAATTATATAATATGTGCAAGGGGTCCTTGAGTTACGACTGTAGTTGAGCTCAATCAAGCTCCCCAGGCTCATGTCTCTGGAAGTGAAATTAAAGTTGCAATCTGTACTCCATCTGGTTATCACTAGAGGGCAGTCTTCTCTGTAAAATCACACTGAATGTTAATTTCCTCAGTTTATATAAAAGATAGATAGATAGATAGATAGATAGATAGATAGATAGGTAGGTAGGTAGGTAGGTAGGTAGGTAGGTAGGTAGGTAGGTAGGTAGGTAGGCAGGCAGGCAGGTAGGTAGGTAGGTCGATGATAGATAGATAGATAGATAGATAGATAGATAGATAGATAGATAGATAGAAAGATAACAAGGAGTGAATGGGAGAGTGAGAGAAAGGGAGAGAGAGAGGGAGGGAGAGGGAGAGAGGGACAGAGGGAGAAGGAGTGAGTGTGTGAGTCATAGATAGATAGATATTCCTTTAAAAAATTGAGAAGTTCTCTTTGCAAACCCAAGAAGAATTCCCTCTATCTTTCCTTTATTAAAGATTGTCCAAACTAAATTGGTTTTAGGACTTTAAATCTGTTTCTCATTCTACCATGATTCCTGCTTGACCACAATGTGATTTTTGACTTTTAACGGTTCTTCCATTCAGAGATGGAAGCTAACAGGCTCCCAAGTACAAGGAATCAACCTTCAATCAAGGGTTGAATGAATCAAAGAAGAGGGAGTCCAGCTATGACTCCACAAATATTGAAATTGAGAGATAGTGATCATTTCTGACCTAGTTTATATTTGCTGAAACATGTGAAGAAATGCTTATTGTTTTCTCACAGGGAAACAAGTATAAGACATGTCTGGCATCACTTATCTTAGGAATGGAGCATTATTTGAAAGTCACACATGTTAGGTCTGTCCAAAGAACCTCTAAATGAATGCACCAAGGGGCTCTTTTATCCCAAGCATTATGTAAATCAGGGCACCATTTCCCCTTTAAAAGAACTGCAATGGTTTCCCTTTTCAGGTTAAACCAACCATTACAAAGTTTGTGCAAAGTTCATTAGAGGGAGCAAAAATGATCCTGTGGCTAAACGTATTGTCCTTATTAGCAGTCTTGAGAGGTAATTCTATCCTCTGTGTTCAGCTTTTTCGCTTTTAATTCTTGTATATTGGAAAGTTCACTGACACAACTTTCATTATAGGTGTCCACTCTGCAGTCATGCTGGTGGAGTCTGGAGGGGCTGTGAGAAGACCTGGACAGTCCCTCCGTCTCTCCTGTCAAGGTTCTGGATTCAACTTTGGTAATAACGGCATGAACTGGGTGAGACAGGATCCTGGAAAAGGGCTGGATTGGGTAGCCTACATAAGCTACACTTCTGGTACTACTTACTACTCAGACAAAGTCAAGGGCCGCTTCACCATCTCCCGGGACAATGGCAAAAGCCAGCTGTATCTGCAAATGAACAGCCTCAAAACTGAAGATACAGGAGTCTATTACTGTGCAAGAGGCACAGTGAGAGGAAGTGAATCTGATGCTAAGCAAAAACCTTCTCCTCCTCTGAGCAGCTTTCCAAAATGATTCAGTCACAGGAAGTTGCATGTGAAGCACTAGATAAATCTTCATAGCGGGTTCTGGACGTTCAAATCTGATTTTCAAAGAAGCTGTGTTTAACGTGGTTTGCACTTTGGTAGAGGGGTGGGGGAGGAAATCTCGAGGATGTGGAATAAACTAGGTAGCTTTTAAACAGTTAAATTTCATTTACAGGAAGAAACATGGATTGAAGTCCTAGAGATCTTCCTTTGTATATTTTAGAGTAGAGATGAGTAGAGTAGAGTGGAGTGGAGTGGAGTGGAGTGGAATGGAATGGAATGGAATGGAATAGAATAGAATAGCATAGAATAAAATAGAATAGAATAGAATAGAATAGAACAAAATAGAACAAAATATATAGAGTTGGAAGGGACCTTGGAGGTTTTATCCATTTTGTGGGAGCAAATATACTAAAATTGAAATGATACAGAGAAGATTCGCACAGCCCCAGCTCAAGGATGACGCGCAAATTCGTGAAACATTCCATTTTTTAAATAAATAAAAAAAATCATTCCTCGTATCTTATTTACTTATGTCATGTATGCTTGGTGGATAAACAAAATATTTTCTTTGCTTCTTTGACTTTACGCAGTTATAGTATTAAAACCAAAATCATACACATGTACAGTTAATGCATGAAAGGGAGCTTTGCCATCTCCAGAGACAAATCCAAGTAAACTCTGTAGCTGCAAAGGGACATCAAAGGGACGCAGAAAGCATTCTATATTTTTGACCATGAGTGAAATGAAATCTTTGGTTTCAATGGTGAACTTGATTGCTCCTACAGCTGCTTAATGTGGAATTAAAATATTTTTTGAAAGATGAAAAAGAATGGTCCTTTGAGAATACCATTTATCAAAGAGTTGTTAAAACTTCTTGTCTGTCAAGCTTTCATTTTCTCTACTGGTGATCTGCAGAATCCACTAATATTGAAATTGTTGAGTGATTCTCATCATTTATGACCCAGTTTGTGTTTGCTGAAATACATGAAGAACTGTTGTGACTCAGCAGATGTCTGCTGTGAGTCTTGTCGGGATCAAGATTCATTATGCAGCTGTGGCTGGTTTGAAGCAAGTTTGGAGATAAAAGGACGGATGCTGCCACAGCCTCGTCTCTGGTGTCAATGTCGTTCCTTCGTGCGTGCCTTGGTTTGTACAACATTGCTTGCTTATTTATGCCTGTTACACTTGGATAAGTGCTTTGTTGTTTCATGTAAACCTGATCTGTGAAGACTGTGGAAGAACTGCAGTGTTTGTAAGAGCTTTTGTTTTGAATTCTTATTGGAGATTTGTGTTTATGTTATTTTTTGGGCTCGAAGCCAGTTTGAACTGTGATCTGATAAAGAAAAAGTCCTTATAAGTTTGCATGTCTTGCCGTGTGTTAAGAGCCGTGAAGGGGGGACAGAACAAGGAACTATGGTAGGAACTGGGTATGTCTTGTCTAATGAAGAGAACGACTGGGAATGACATGATAGAAGTGTTCCAATAGCTAAGTGGCTGCCACAAAGCACAAGGAATCAACCTTCAATCAAGGGTTGAATGAATCAAAGAAGAGGGAGTCAATCTATGGAATATTATTTGAAAGTCACAGATGTTAGGTCTGTCCAAAAAACCTCTAAGTGAATGCATTTAGGAGCTCTTTTATCCCAATCAATAGGTAAATGGGGTCATCATTTCCCCTTAAAAGGAGCTGCATTGGTTTCCTTTTCTGGCTACACCCACCAGTGCAAAGTGCAAAATTCTCTACTATCAGTTTCTCTTCATTCCTTAGTGGGAGCAAAAATGATCCTGTGGCTAAACTTAGTGTCCTTACTAGGAGTCTTGAGAGGTAATTCTATCCTCTGTATTCAGCTTTTTCGATTTTAATTATCTATACTGGAAAATTCGCTAACACAACTTTCTTTTTAGGTGTCCAATCTGAGGTTCAGTTGGTGGAGTCTGGAGGGGATTTGAGAAGACCTAGAGAGTCCCTCCGTCTCTCCTGCCAAGGTTCTGGATAAAACTTTGGTGGCTATAGCATGGACTGGGTGAGACAGGCTCAAGGGAAAGGACTAGAATGGGTGGCCTACATAAGATATGATGCCAGTACTATTTACTACTCAGACAAAGTCAAGGGACGCTTTACCATCTCCAGGGACAATGCCAAAAGCCAGCTGTATCTGCAAAAGAGCAGCCTCAAAACTGAAGACACAGGAGTCTATTACTGTGCTAGATACACAGTGAGAGGAAGGGTATCTGAAGCCAGACAAGAACCTTTCCTCTCTAAGAGCAGATCTCCAAGTGGATTCAGTTGCAGAAAGTTGAATTTGAGTATTTCAACGGAGGATCAGCTGATCGATCTACATCATAGCAGTTGAATATCCATGGAACAGCAGAATACTTTAAGACAGTGTTTCTCAACCTTGGGAACTTGAAGATGTCCGGACTTCAACTCCCAGAATTCCCCAGCCAGCATTCGCTGGCTGGGGAATTCTGGGAGTTGAAGTCCAGACATCTTCAAGTTCCCAAGGTTGAGAAACACTGCTTTAAGAGACCCATATAATTTAAAGAAAATAGAAACCCAAAGAGATATTCTCTTCTGGAATTCAAGTTGAAAAGAACCCTCTGCATTTACAGTTGCAAGGAATCAGTAATCATTCATAGAACTGGCAATACTGAGTTGTGGATTGTGTGTGACAGTAAGCAGGGAATGGGCTAGAAGGGACTGCATGATGCCAGTAAATAAGTCTATTTCAGAATCCACGAAAGGTTGTTTCCCATTTCCAGAGACAAATCGAAATGCCTTCTGTATCTGCAAAGGGACGTCAGAAGGAGGCGCAAAACACATAATATTTTTGACTATGACTGAAATAAAATCTGTGGTTTCAGCTGCTCGTCCAGCTACTTCCTGGAAAATTAAAAGAGTTTCTTGAAGGAAAAAAATAATAATAGTCCTTTGAGAATTTCATGCCCCAAGAGTTCTCAAAACTTCTTCCATGTCAAGCTTCAATGTGTATCTTAAAAAAAAAAAAAAATCCTCATATCTCATTTACTTATGTCATGTATGCTTGGTGGATGAACAAAATGAAAGTTTATTGTTTTTGCTTCACTGACTTTAGGCAGTTATAGTTTTAAAATCCAGAATCATACACATGTGCAGTTATTCCTCGAGTTGCCACTGCAATTTCACTTCATAAATAATGATGGTCATAAAGTGGGACATCATATGATGGGCCCCAAATTGACTACCTTTATTGCAATGAACATGGCAGTCATTAAGGAAGACGTTTCTTTGCTATCGGGCAATTTTTCCATAATCGGGAAGCCAAACCTGATTTCCAGATATAAAGCCTGTCATAGTCCTATCTGCATGAGGTTCTTCCAATGTCTTTTGAAAAACAGACTAGGAAAAAGATGTTGAGACTTTTGAAAAAGTCCAGAGAAGAGCAACTAAGAGGATGAAAGGCAAAGAGACTAAAACATATGAAGAATGGTCCAAGGAACCTCTAAGTGAATGCACTAAGGGGCTCTTTTATCCCAAGCATTATGTAAATCAGGGCACCATTTCCCCTTTAAAAGTACTGCAAGGCTTTCCCTTTTCAGGCTACACCCACCAGTACAAAGTTTGGGCAAAGTTCATTAGAGGGAGCAAAAATGATCATGTGGCTAAACTTAGTGTCCTTATTAGCAGTCTTGAGAGGTAATTCGATCATCTATACTCAGTTTTTTTCCATTTTAATTATTGCATACTGGAAAGTTCACTGACACAACTTTCATTTCAGGTGTCCAATCTGAGGTTCAGTTGGTGGAGTCTGGGGGGGGGATGTGAGAAGACCTGGAGAGTCCCTCCGTCTCTCCTGCCAAACCTCTGGATTCACCTTAAGTAGTGTCTACATGAACTGGGCGAGACAGGCTCCAGGAAAAGGAGTTGAATGGGTGGCCCACATAAACCCTTCCAGTACTACTTACTATTCAGACAAAGTCAAGGGCCGCTTCACCATCTCCAGGGACGATGCCAAAAGCCAGCTCTATCTGCAAATGAACAGCCTCAAAACTGAAGACACAGGAGTCTATTACTGTGCAAGTTACACAGTGAGAGGAAGTGAATCTGATGCTAAGCAAAAACCTTCTCCTCCTCTGAGTAGCTTTCCAAAATGATTCAGTCACAGGAAGTTGCATGTGAAGCACTAGATAAATGGTTCTGGACCTTCAAATCTGATCTTCAAAGAAGCCGTGTTTAACCTGGTTTGAACTTTGGTGGTGGTGGGGGAGGGAATCTCGAGGCTGTAGAATAAACTAGGTAGCTTTTAAACAGTTAAATTTTATTTATAGGAAGAAACATGGATTGATGTCCTACAGATCTTCCTTATTATATTTTAGAATAGAATAGAACAGAACAGAACAGAACAGAACAGAATAGAATAGAATAGAAGAAAACATACAGAGTTGATAGGGACCTTGGAGGTCTTCTAGTCCAATCCCCTGCTTAGGCAAGAAACCCTACACCACTTCAGACAAATGGTTATCCAACATCTTCTTAAAACCTATTGGAGCATTCACAACTTCTGGTGGCAATTTGACTTTGAGTCTTTGAACTGAGGAGCAGGTGATCGATCTTCATCATAGCATTAGAATACTCCATGGATCAGTAGAATATTTTTAGACTTTAAAAAGGGAGACCCATATAAATTAGTGAAAATAGAAGCCCAAAACTAATCCCCATGCAGAGGTGGAAACCCAATATAAGACTTCAGACAAATAGTTGTCCAATCTCCTCTTAAAAACCTCCAACTAGTCTCCATTTTCGCAATCATCAAAGGTAACGGTTCTTCCATTCAGATATGGAAGCTAACAGTCTCCAATATGCTTGAAGTGAATGCTGGATAGGTAAAATATACATATCGATGTTTCCATTCCAGGTGTCCAAATGGAGGCCCAGCTGGTGGAGTCTGGAGGGGATGTGAGAAGACCTGGAGAGTCCCTCCGTCTCACCTGCCAAGCTTCAGGCTTCACCTTCAGCAGCTATGATATGATCTGGGTGAAACAGGCTCCAGGGAAAGGCCTGGAGTGGCTTGCATGGATAGATTATGCTGGAGATGGGAGCCCAAAATCATATCATGATTCTGTGGAAGGCCATTTCACCATATTTAGGCGAGATGCCTCCAGCGTGGTTTATCTCCAAATTAACAGCCTGAAACCAGAGGACACCGCTGTGTATTACTGTGCTGGAGACACACAGTGAGAGGAAGCTATGGTGGTGCCTGTAAAAATCCTCAAGTTTCATGGCTGCCATCCAAGTTGAGTCAGTTGCCCTGCTCTGAATTAAAAACAAAGGAAGTGACATCTCCATGCAGAAAAATAGAGCAGAACCCCTTTCATTTTCTCTAATGGTGATATGGAGAAGCCACTAATCTTGAAGTTGTTGAGGGATACTGATCATTTATGGCCCAGTTTGTGCTTGCTGAAACATATGAAAAACTGTTGTAGGAACTGATGTGTCTTGTCTAATGAAGAGAAGGACTAGGAATGACATGATAGAAGATTGTTCCAATAACAAAGGGGCTGCCACAAAGTATAAGGAATCAACCTTCAATCAAGGGTTGAATGAATCAAGGAAGAGGGAGTCAAACTATTCTCCAAAGCTCTTGAGGGCAGGACAAGAAGCAATGGACAGAAGCTAATCAAGGAGAGAAGCAACTCAGAACTAAAGAGAAATTTCATGTCAGAACAATTAATTAGTGGAACAACTTGCCTCCAGAAGTTGTGAATGCTCCATTACTGGAAATCTTTAAGAAGATTTTGGACAACCATTTGTCTTAAATGGCATAGGATTTGCTGTTTAAGCAGGGGGTTGGACTAGAAGACCTCCAACGTCGCTTCTAACTCTGTTATTCTTTTCAATTCTAACCTATTCTCCAAGGCACCTGACAGCAGAACGAAAAGCAATGTATGGAAACTAATTAGGGAGAGAACCAATGTAGAACTAAGGAATAATTTCCTGACAGATGGAAAAATTAATCATTATGAAAAGTGTGGGTGCTCCATAATTTGAGATTTTCAAAAAGTGATTGAACAACCATTTGTCTCAAATGTTATATAGGGTCTCTTCTTTGAGCAGGTGGTTGGGCTAGAAGACCTCAAAGTACAATCCAACTCTGTTTTACTTTCTGTTTGGTCATGATACATCATGAGTATTTTTTTTCGTGGGCTGTAACAATGGCATTAAGGCTCACTACTTCTAGAGTATATGAATGATCTTGCTATTTTTTTATCATTCTGTTTCTCATTGCAAGGTATCAAACTGGGGTTGCAAATGGTGGCATTTGAAGGAGATATGAGAATTTCTGATGAGTCCCTCTTTATCTCCTGATGAACCTCTGGCTTCACTTTCAGCAGCCACAACATGGGCAAGATAAGCCACGATCTGGGAAGTGACTGGAATGGGTTGCATAGATAGTCTTTAATCAAATGTGGTACTCCCTCCATTCAACATCTCTGGGTCTATAATGGATTGAAACTCAAGCTTTTTCTCTTAATTTGAAATCCAAATCTAATAAATTCAAATAAAAGAGGTGGAAAGGAATTCAATGAGTATAGCAAATCATGTCTATGTCAAAGATTTTCACTGAGACTCCATGTCTGAAATTGCAACAAATATATTTTTTTAGATGTGTAACAAACTGATTTTTTAGGAGAATAAAAGGAGAGATTTCAAACTTTCTCATTCAAGGAAGAAAACATTTTGGGACATAACATTAATTCTGTCTGTTTTATTAGGTGGACTTCCAAACTGTGGATTAGAAATTGTTCCTCTAAGCTTAGTGACTATTTAACTGTGCTTTGGGAAAAGAAGGGAGGGAGGGAGGGAGGGAGGATGAAATCTCCTAATGTCTATGTAATTAGGAAAATAATTTCTCTGCTACATTAACTCATTTTTGAGAAATGGTAGAATTGTTCAAATGTTTGTTTCACTTACAGTACAGTTTTACTGTGAGTGCTTTACTATGTACTGAAAGGAGAAAAAGAACAAAGCATATCTGGAATGACTTCTCTTAGGACTGCAACATATTTTGAAAAACACATACAATAATACAATAGCAGAGTTGGAAGGGACCTTGGAGGTCTTCTAGTCCAACCGCCTGCCTAGGCAGGAAACCCTATACCATTCCAGACAAATGGCTATCCCACATTTTCTTAAAGGTTTCCAATGTTAGGGCATTCACAACTTCTGGAGGCACTGTTCCACTGATTAATTGTTCTAACTGTCATGATATTTCTCCTCAGTTCTAAGTTTCTTCTCTCCTTGATTAGTTTCCACCCATTGCTTCTTGTTCTACCTTCAGGTGCCTTGGAAAATAGCTTGACTCCCTCTTCTTTGTGGCAACCCTTGAGGTATTGGAAGACTGCTATCATGTCTCCCCTAGTCCCTCTTTCTCTTAAACTAAACATACCCAGTTCCTCCGTTCTTCATAGGTTTCAGCCTCCAGTCCCCTAATCCTCTTCATTGCTCTTCTCTGCACTCTTTCTACAGTCTCCGCATCTTTTCTACATCATGGTGGCCAAAACTGAATGCCGTATTCCAAGTGTGGCCTTACCAAGGCCTTATAAAGTGGTATTAACACTTCACGTGATATTGATTCTATCCCTGTCTAACGTGTGTACAAAAATCTATCACTATGTGAATGCATTGAGAGGCTCTTTTATCCCAATCAGTATGTAAATCAGGGCCCAATTTCCCCTTTAAAGAAGCTGCATGGTTTCCCTTTTCAGCCTACACCCACCAACAAAACTTTGCGCACTTTCCCAAATTCTCTACTGTCAGTTCTTCTCCATCATTAGAGGAGCTGAAATGATCTTCTGGCTAAGCTTGGGGTCCTTGCTAGCAGTTCTCAGAGGTAATATTTTCCCCTCTATCCTCAGCTTCTTCCATTTTAATTTTTGTACACAGGGATGTTTGCTGAAACAAGTTTCATTTTAGGTGTCCAGTCACAAGCCCAGATGGTGGAGTCTGGAGGGGATGTGAGAAGACCTGGGAAGTCCCTTCATCTCTCCTGCCTAGGCTCTGGATTCACCTTCAGCAGCCATGGGATGAACTGGGTGATACAGGCTCCTGGGAAAGGACTGGAATGGATGGCACATATAAGCCCCGGTTCCAGTCCTATTTACTACTCAGACAAAGTCAAGGGACGCTTCACCATCTCCAGGGACGATGCCCGAAGCCAGCTGTATCTGCAAATGAACAGCCTCAAAGCTGAAGACACAGCTGTCTATTACTGTGCTGCAGACACAGTGAGAGGAAGTGAATCTGAAGCCAGACAAGAACCTTCCCTCCCTCAGAGCGGATCTCCAAGTGGATTCAGTCGCAGAAAGTTGATTTTGAGTCTTTGTACTGATGAGCAGGTGATCGATGTACATCATAGACTTGAAGCATGGAGACCATATAAATTAAGGATAATAGAAGTCCAAAGAGATATTCACATCTTGAACTGAAGGTGAAGGGAGCCTCTGCATTTCCAGTTATAAGGTTCAGAGAGGTTCCGTAATGCTTCATAGAACTCACAATATTGAGTTGGGAGTCAGGTGCAACAGGCAACATGGAATGGACTAGCATGGAATTGTATGATGAGAGTAAATAAGTCTATGCAAAATCCATGAAAGGGTTCTTTGCCATTTCCAGACTCAAATCCAACTACCTTCGGTATCTGCAAAGGGACGTCAGAAGGAGACACAAAATACATAATATTTTTGACCATGACTGAAATAAAATATGTGGTTTCAGCTGTGAACCTGACTGCTTCTCCAGCTGCTTATTGGGGAATAAAAATAGTTTATTGAAGGGGAAAAAAAAGAATGGTCTTTTGAGAATTTCCTTTCCCCAAAGTTCTCAAAACTTTTTCAATGTCAACCTTCAGTATTAGATTTTAATGTAATTTGATTCCACATGTATACTGTCTGCTCTTATTTTTTCTTCAAAACTAGGATATGTTTATTGATATGGAAGCGGAAATACACCAATAAGAGGAAGAATGGGAAACAGAAGGAAGAAGAAAGATCTGAAGAAAGGGATAGGAGAGAGGGTAAGGGGGGAAGATGAGGAGGATAAGGAGGAGTGGAATATAGAGAGAGGAGAAGGAGAAAGGAAGGGGAAGTAGAGTAGGAAAGGATGATGGAGGGAAGAAAGGAGGCAGGAGAGAGGTAGAAGAAAGAGGTGTATGGAGAGCAGAAGAGCTAATAATGTGTTTTTATATTTTTGGGTGTTGATGACAAGGGGAACTGATGTAATCACTATTTAATACTATAGGATACTGGCTATGTATAGTATACATGTGATTGTATGTTATGAAAATGGAAAATAAAAATATTTAAAAAAATTTAAAAAGTTACAATTGTGATTGAGCCTGGTAAATCATAAAACGGTTCATCAGATGATCTCCCCAAAATGTACTCTCTTTATGGCAGTGAACACAGCAGTCATTAAGTGAGCCTGTTGTTTTCTATCAGTCAACTTTGTTTTCACAGGAAAACAAGAACAAAGAATTTCTGGCATCACTTTTTTTTAAGAATGGAGCATTATTTGAACATCACACATGTTAGGTCTGCCCAAAAGTCTTTATGTGAATCCATTCAAAAGATCTTTTTATCCCAAGCAATATGTAAATCAGGGCCCAATTTCCCCTTTAAAGGAACTGCATGGTTTCCCTTTTCAGGCTATACCCACCAACACAAAGTTTGTACATTTTCCCAAATTCTCTACTGTCAGATCCCCTCCCTTCATTAGAAGGAGCAGAAATAATCCTGTTGCTAAACATGGTGTCCTTTGCTAGCAGTCCTCAGAGGTATTTCTATGCTCTACACCAGTGTTTCCCAAACTTTTGACATATGTATACCCCTTCTATAATTTTTGTAACGCTGAGTACCCCTCATAAAAACATATGCTTTACTAAAAATCAAAATATATTTATTTTTTCTTTTTTTGGTACATACGCAAAATAAACGAAAGTTATATTATATCAAAAGCAGCGAAACTTACTAAAGCATGATAACAGGCACCCGGAACTAACTATTAAAGAAGTAAGTTGTCTCTGTAACAAAGTGTAGTATATTCACGCCATGTCACGCCTCACAAGACTGTCTAACCGTGAGATAACACTGCAATTCTCCGGCGTTTATACAGCTCCGTGGCTCAAAGTCAACTGTTAATGTTCCCGCAGTTTACAAATGGCCGAATCCGAGCTCCATGAAGGATACGCAGAAGTTCCCGCCATAATGAGTTGAGATACGATGTATGATGGCCCCAGTTCCCATGTAAAAACTGCGATACACGCCTATTTCTTTCCTTGTTCTGTGGGCGCAGTTAAGCACGGTGCAGTGGATATTCCCACGTGATCCCCACCAAACTCCGGTGCAATGCGTACCCCCACCAAATTATTCCCGTACCCCTGGGGGTACACCTACCACACTTTGGGAAACACTGCTCTACACTGAGCTTTTTCCATTTTAATTCTTACATGCAAGAAAGTTGGCTGAAGCTCCTTTCATTTTAGGTGTCCAATCTGAGGGACTGTTGGGGGATTCTGGAGGGGATGTGAGAAGACCTGGAGAGTCCCTCCGTCTCTCCTGCCAAGCCTCTGGATTCACCTTCAGCAGTTACAACATGGTCTGAGTGAGACAGGCTCCTAAGAGCCAAGGTGGCGCAGTGGTTAAATGCAGCACTGCAGGCTACTGCTAGATCAGCAGTTCAGCAGGTCAAATCTCACCGGCTCAGGGTTGACTCAGCCTTCCATCCTTCCGAGGTGGGTAAAATGAGGACCCAGATTGTTGGGGGCAATATGCTGACTCTCTGTAAACCGCTTAGAGAGGGCTGAAAGCCCTATGAAGCGGTATATAAGTCTACTGCTATTGCTATTGCTCCTGGAAAAGGCCTGGAATGGGTGCCATACAGAAGCTTCCATTCTGCTAATATTTACTACTCTGACAAAGTCAAGGGACACTTCACCATCTCCAGGGACAACGCAAAAAGGAAGCTGTATCTGCAAATGAACAGCCTCAAACCAGAGGACACAGGAGTCTATTACTGTGCAAGAGCCACAGTGAATGGAGATGAATCTAAAACGAGACAATGGATTGTATGATGCGAGTAAAAACAGTCTATCCATGAAAGGGTTATTTGCCATCTCTGGAGACAAATCCAACTGCCTTCTGTATCTGCAAAGGGACGTCTGAAAGATGCACAAAATAATATTTTTTACCATGACTGAAATAAAATCTGGGCTTTCAGCTGTGGACTTGACTGCTTCTCCAGCTGCTTCCTGGAGAATTGAAACAGTTTCTAGAAGGAAAAATAATAATAATAATAATGGTCTTTTGAGAATTTAATTCCCCAAGAGTTCTCAACACCTTTTCAATGTCAGGCTTCAATGTGTATAGCAAACAGAAAATCCCTTATATGCTATTTATTTACTTCATCCCTTATATTACATTCATTTATTACATGCATGCTGAACAAAATGAAAGGTTACTTGTGCTGCATCTTTGACTTTAGGCAGTTTTAGTACTAAATCCAGAATTATATAATATGTGCAAGGGGTCCTTGAGTTACGACTGTAGTTGAGCTCAATCAAGCTCCCCAGGCTCATGTCTCTGGAAGTGAAATTAAAGTTGCTATCTGTATTCCATCTGCTTATCACTAGAGGGCAGTCTTGTCTGTAAAATCACACTGAATGTTAATTTCCTCAGTTTATATAAAAGATAGATAGATAGATGATAGATAGATAGATAGATAGGTAGGTAGGTAGGTAGGTAGGTAGGTAGGTAGGTAGGTAGGTAGGTCGATCGATAGATGATAGATAGATATAGATAGATAGATAGATAGATAGATAGATAGATAGATAGATAGATAGATAGATAGATAGATAACAAGGAGTGAATGGGAGAGTGAGAGAAAGGGAGAGAGAGAGGGAGGGAGAGGGACAGAGGGACAGAGGGAGAAGGAGTGAGTGTGTGAGTCATAGATAGATAGATATTCCTTAAAAAAATTGGGCAGTTCTCTTTGCAAATCCAAGAAGAATTCCCTCTATCTTTCCTTTATTAAAGATTGTCCAAACTAAATTTGTTTTAGGACTTTAAATCTGTTTCCCATTCTACCAGGATTCCTGCTTGACCACAATGTGATTTTTGACTTTTAACGGTTCTTCCATTCAGAGATGGAAGCTAACAGGCTCCCAAGTACAAGGAATCAATCTTCAATCAAGGGTTGAATGAATCAAAGAAGAGGGAGTCCAGCTATGACTCCATAAATATTGAAATTGAGAGATAGTGATCATTTCTGACCCAGTTTATATTTGCTGAAACATGTGAGGAAATGCTTATTGTTTTCTCACAGGGAAACAAGTATAAGTCATGTCTGGCATCACTTATCTTAGGAATGGAGCATTATTTGAAAGTCACACTTGTTAGGTCTGTCCAAAGAACCTCTAAGTGAATGCAACAAGGGGCTATTATATCCCAAGCATTATGTAAATCAGGGGACCATTTCCCCTTTAAAAGAACTGCAATGGTTTCCCTTTTCAGGTTAAACCAACCATTACAAAGTTTGTGCAAAGTTCATTAGAGGGAGCAAAAATGATCCTGTGGCTAAACGTATTGTCCTTATTAGCAGTCTTGAGAGGTAATTCTATCCTCTGTGTTCAGCTTTTTCGCTTTTAATTCTTGTATATTGGAAAGTTCACTGACACAACTTTCATTATAGGTGTCCACTCTGCAGTCATGCTGGTGGAGTCTGGAGGGGATGTGAGAAGACCTGGAGAGTCCCTCCGTCTCTCCTGCCAAGGTTCTGGATACAACTTTGGAGATAACGACATGAACTGGGTGAGACAGGATCCTGGAAAAGGGCTGGAATGGGTAGCCTACATAAGCTACACTTCTGGTACTACTTACTACTCAGACAAAGTCAAGGGCCGCTTCACCATCTCCCGGAACAATGGCAAAAGCCAGCTGTATCTGCAAATGAACAGCCTCAAAACTGAAGACACAGCAGTCTATTACTGTGCGAGAGGCACAGTGAGAGGAAGTGAATCTGATGCTAAGCAAAAACCTTCTCCTCCTCTGAGCAGCTTTCCAAAATGATTCAGTCACAGGAAGTTGCATGTGAAGCACTAGATAAATCTTCATAGCGGGTTCTGGACGTTCAAATCTGATTTTCAAAGAAGCCGTGTTTAACGTGGTTTGCACTTTGGTAGAGGGGTGGGGGAGGAAATCTTGAGGATGTGGAATAAACTAGGTAGCTTTTAAACAGTTAAATTTCATTTACAGGAAGAAACATGGATTGAAGTCCTAGAGATCTTCCTTTGTATATTTTAGAGTAGAGATGAGTAGAGTAGAGTAGAGTAGAGTAGAGTAGAGTAGAGTGGAGTGGAGTGGAGTGGAGTGGAGTGGAGTGGAGTGGAATGGAATGGAATGGAATGGAATAGAATAGAATAGAATAGAATAGAATAGAATAGAACAGAATAGAACAAAATATATAGAGTTGGAAGGGACCTTGGAGGTTTTATCCATTTCGTGGGAGAAAATATACTAAAATTGAAATGATACAGAGAAGATTCGCACAGCCCCAGCTCAAGGATGACACGCAAATTCGTGAAACATTCCATTTTTTAAAAAAAAAAATCATTCCTCGTATCTTATTTACTTATGTCATGTATGCTTGGTGGATAAACAAAATATTTTCTTTGCTTCTTTGACTTTACGCAGTTATAGTATTAAAACCAAAATCATACACATGTACAGTTAATCCATGAAAGGGAACTTTGCCATCTCCAGAGACAAATCCAAGTAAACTCTGTAGCTGCAAAGGGACATCAAAGGGACGCAGAAAGCATTCAATATTTTTGACCATGAGTGAAATGAAATCTTTGGTTTCAATGGTGAACTTGATTGCTCCTACAGCTGCTTAATGTGGAATTAAAATATTTTTTGAAAGATGAAAAAGAATGGTCCTTTGAGAATACCGTTTATCAAAGAGTTGTTAAAACTTCTTGTCTGTCAAGCTTTCATTTTCTCTACTGGTGATCTGTAGAAGCCACTAATATTGAAATTGTTGAGTGATTCTCATCATTTATGACCCAGTTTGTGTTTGCTGAAATACATGAAGAACTGTTGTGACTCAGCAGATGTCTGCTGTGAGTCTTGTCGGGATCAAGATTCATTATGCAGCTGGGGCTGGTTAGAAGCAAGTTTGGAGATAAAAGGACGGATGCTGCCACACCCTCGTCTCTGGTGTCAACGTCGTTCCTTCTTGCATGCCTTGGTTTGTACAACATTGCTTGCTTATTTATGCCTGTTACACTTGGATACGTACTTTGGTGTTTCATGTAAACCTGATCTGTGAAGACTGTGGAAGAACTGCAGTGTTTGTAAGAGCTTTTGTTTTGAATTCTTATCGGAGATTTGTGTTTATGTTATTTTTTGGGTTCGAAGCCAGTTTGAACTGTGATCTAATAAAGAAAAAGTCCTTATAAGTTTGCATGTCTTGCCGTGTGTTAAGAGCCGTGAAGGGGGGACAGAACAAGGAACTATGGTAGGAACTGGGTATGTCTTGTCTAATGAAGAGAAGGACTGGGAATGACATGATAGAAGTGTTCCAATAGCTACGTGGCTGCCACAAAGCACAAGGAATCAACCTTCAATCAAGGGTTGAATGAATCAAAGTAGAGAGAGTCAAGCTATGGACATTATTTGAAAGTCACACATGTTAGGTCTGTCCAAAAAACCTCTAAGTGAATGCATTCAGGGGCTCTTTTATCCCAATCAATAGGTAAATGGGGTCATCATTTCCCCTTAAAAGGAGCTGCATTGGTTTCCCTTTTCAGGCTCCACCCACCAGTACAAAGTGTGGGCACTTTCCCAAATTCTCTACTATCAGTTTCTCTTCATTCATTAGTGGGAGTAAAAATGATCCTGTGGCTAAACTTAGTGTCCTTAATAGCAGTCTTGAGAGGTAATTCTATCTTCTGTATTCAGCTTTTCCGATTTTAATTATCTATACTGGAAAGTTCGCTAACACAGCTTTCTTTTTAGGTGTCCAGTCTGAGGTTCAGTTGGTAGAGTCTGGAGGGGATGTGAGGAGACCTAGGGAGTCCCTCCATCTCTCCTGAGAAGCCTCTGGATTCAACTTTGGTGGCTATAGCATGGACTGGGTGAGACAGGCTCAAGGGAAAGGACTAGAATGGGTTGCCTACATAACATATGATGCCAGTACTATTTACTACTCAGACAAAGTCAAGGGCTGCTTCACCATCTCCAGGGACAATGCCAAAAGCCAGCTGTATCTGCAAATGAACAACCTCAAAACTGAAGACACAGGAGTCTATTACTGTGTGAGACGCACAGTGAGAGGAAGTGAATTTGAAGCCAGACAAGAAGCTTTCCTCTCTAAGAGCAGATCTCCAAGTGGATTCAGTTGCAAAAGTTGAATTTGAGAATTTCAATGGAGGATCAGCTGATCGATCTACATCATAGCAGTTGAATATCCATGGAACAGCAGAATACTTTAAGAGAGCCATATAAATGAAGGGAAATAGAAGCCCAAATAGATATTCTCTTCTGGAATTCAAGTTGAAAAGAACCCTCTGCATTTACAGTTGCAAGGAATCAGTAATCATTCATAGAGCGCGCAATACTGAGTTGTGGGTTGTGTGTGACAGTAAACAGGGAATGGGCTAGAAGGGACTGCATGATGGCGCAGTGGTTATATGCAGCACTGCAGGCTACTGCTAGATCAGCAGGTCAGCGGTTCAAATCTCACCGGCTCAGGGTTGACTCAGCCTTCCATCCTTCCGAGGTGGGTAAAATGAGGACCCAGATTGTTGGGGGCAATATGCTGACTCTCTGTAAACCGCTTAGAGAGGCCTGAAAGGCCTATGAAGCGGTATATAAGTCTACTGCTATTGCTATTGCTATGATGCCAGTAAATAAGTCTATTTCAGAATCCACGAAAGATTCTTTGCCATCTCCAGAGACAAATCGAAATGCCTTCTGTATCTGCAAAGGGATGTCAGAAGGAGGCGCAAAACACATAATATTTTTGACTATGACTGAAATAAAATCTGTGGTTTCAGCTGCTCGTCCAGCTACTTCCTGGAGAATTAAAAGAGTTTCTTGAAGGAAAAAATAATAATAGTCTTCATGCCCCAAGAGTTCTCAAAACTTCTTCCATGTCAAGCTTCAATGTGTATCATAAAAACAAAATCCTCATATCTCATTTACTTATGTCATGTATGCTTGGTGGATGAACAAAATAAAAGTTTATTGTTTTTGCTTCTCTGACTTTAGGCAGTTATAGTACTAAAACCAGAATCATATACATGTACAGTTATTCCTCGAGTTGCCACTGCAATTTCACTTAATCAATCATGATAGACACAAAGTGGGACATCACATGATAGGCCCCAAATTTGCTACCTTTATTGCAATGAACATGGCATCATTAAGGAAGACGTTTCTTTGCTATCAGGCAATTTTTCCATAATCAGGAAGCCAAACCTGATTTCCAGATATAAAGCCTGTCATAGTCCTCTCAGCATGAGGTTCTTCCAATGTCTTTTAAAAAACAGACTAGGAAAAAAATGCTGAGACTTTTGAAAAAGTACAGAGAAGAGCAACGTAGAGGATGAAAGGCAAAGAGACTAAAACATATGAAGAATAGTCCAAAGAACCTCTAAGTGAATGCACCAAGGGGCTTTTTTATCCCAAGCATTATGTAAATCAGGGCACCATTTCCCCTTTAAAAGAACTGCAATGGTTTCCCTTTTCAGTCTACACCCAGCAGTACAAAGTTTGGACAAAGTTCATTAGAGGGAGCAAAAATGATCCTGTGGCTAAACTTAGTGTCCTTACTAGCAGTCTTGAGAGGTAATTCTATCCTCTGTGTTCAGCTTTTTCATTTTTAATTCTTTTATACTTGAAAGTCCACTGATACAACTTTCATTTTAGGTGCCAAATCTCAGGTCCAATTGGTGGAGTCTGGGGGGGATGTGCGAAGACCTGGAGAGTCCCTCCGTCTCTCCTGCCAAGCCTCTGGATTCACCTTCAGCAGCTATGGCATGCACTGGGTGAGACAGGCTCCAGGGAAAGGCCTGGATTGGGTAGCCTACATAAGCTCCAATTCTGGTACTATTAACTACTCAGACAAAGTCAAGGGCCGCTTCACCATCTCCAGGGACAATGCCAAAAGCCAGCTGTATCTGCAAATGAACAGCCTCAAAATTGAAGACACAGGAGTCTATTACTGTGCTAGGCACACAGTGAGAGGAAGTGAATCTGATGCTAAGCAAAAACCTTCTCCTCCTTTGAGCAGCTTTCCAAAATAATCCAGTCACAGGTAGTTGAAGGTGAACACTAGATAAAGTTCATAACAGGTTGTGGATCCTCAAATCTTATCTTCAAGGAAGCCGTGTTTAACCTAGGTGGCACTTTGGTAGAGGGGTGTGGGAGAGAATCTCGAGGCTGTGGTATAAACTAGGTAACTTTTAAACAGTTAAATTTCATTTACAGGAAGAAACATGGATTGAAGTCCTAGAGATCTTCCTTGGTATATTTTAGAGGATAGGATAGGATAGGATAGGATAGGGTAGGGTAGGGTAGGGTAGGATAGTAGGAATAGGAATAGGAATAGGAATAGAATAGAATAGAACAGAATAGAATAGAATAGAATATACAGAGTTGGAAGGGGCCTTGGAGGTCTTCTAGTCCAACCCCCTGCTTAGGCAAGAAACCCTACACCACTTCAGACAAATGGTTATCCAACATCTTCTTAAAAACTCTTGGAGCATTCACAACTTCTGGGGGCAATCTGACTTTGAGTCTTTGAACTAAGGAGCAGGTGATCAATCTGCATCATACCAGTAGAATACTCCATGGATCAGTAGAATATTTTTAGACTTAAAAAAAAGGGAGACCCTTATAAATTAGGGAAAATAGAAGCCCAAAGAGATAATCTGTTTTTGAATTGAAGGTGAAGGGAACCTCTGCATTTCCAGTTACAAGGAATCAATAATGGTTCATAGAGCTCACAATAGGGAGTTGGGAGTTGGGAGTTGTGTGTGAAAGTCAACAGGGAATGGACTGGAATGGATTGTATGATGCCAGTAAATAAGTCTATGCAGAATCCATAAAGAGTTCTTTGCCATCTCCAGAGACAACGTCAACTGACTTCTGTATCTGCAAAGGGACGTCAGAGGAGGCGCAAAACACCTAATATTTTTGTCCATCACTGAAATAAAAATCTGTGGTTCAAGCTGTGAACTTGACTGCTTATCCAGCTGCTTCCTGGAGAGTTAAAATAGTTTCTTTAAGGGAAAAAAAGGTCCTTTGAGAATTTCATTCTCCAAGAGTTCTCAAAACTTCTTCTACGTCAACCTTCAATATGTATAGCAAAAAAATCCTCCTATCTCTTTTTTAATGATGCCATGTATGCTGGTGGAGGGACAAAATAAAAGTTTATTGTTTTTGCTTCTTTGACTTTAGGCAGTTATAGAATTAAAACCAAAATCATACAAATGTATATTTATTCCTCAAGTTGCAACTGAAATTTCACTTCGTCAATCATGATGGCCGTAAAGCAGGACATCTCATGATGGGACCCAAATTTACTACCTTTATTGCAATGAAGATGGCAGTCATTAAGCGAGCCAATCCTTTGCAATAGGGCAATTTTTCCTCAATCCTAAAGCCAAACCTGATTTCCAGAAATAAAATATAGTTCTATCAGCATGAGGTTCTTCAAAGGACTTTTCAAAAAATGATTTCTCTAATAAAAAATACACACTAGAAAAAAAGATGTTGAGGCTTTTGAAAAAGTCCAGAGAAGAACAACTAAGAGGATTAAAAGCACCAAGACTAAAACATATGAAGAATGGTTGCAGATTTCAGCTGTGCTTGATGGATTTAAATGTGTCTGGTGGATTTATTTTGTTTGGACAATTTTCAAGTGTTTTTGTGGATTACAAGGCCATATATCTGTGGACTAACCTTGGTGTTAGACTACAGGAAATGATGGACTTGTAGTATCCAAGCTCATTCACAATTGTCTCTCTGAATCAGAGGTGGGTTCCTACTAGTTTGCACCTATTGGGTAGAACCAGTTCGTCAAATCTGCTGAACCGGTTAGAAGAGGTTCCACCAGTGGACCCGGAAAGCAGGCCACACCTACAGAAGAGGTTCCAAATTTTTTTGAAACCCACCACTGGTCCTTGGATATGATTATTCTGCACTATCATGCTCATATTTATAAAACTCGGTGCCTCTGTGAAAGGTAAGGATGACTACTGCATTTGTGGTGCAATCAGAACATTGCGTGTGTTGAAGTTGCAAGCCACTCCCACAAAGGAGGCCACACACACAGAGCAGGTTCGAACAATTTTTGAAACTCACCACTGCTCTGAATGTTTATATCCTCTGAGGCATCATAAGAAGAGAAAGTCATGCAAATTGCTTCAAGAATTTTAACTCTTCAAAAGTTGGTCCATTGCTATTTCACCTAACAGAATAACAGAATTGGAAGGGACCTTGGAGGTCTTCTAGTCGAATCCCCATGCACAAGTGGAAACACCATATAAGACTTCAGACAAATAGTTGTCCAATCTCCTCTTAAAAACCTCCACTGTTGGAGCATCCACAACTTCTGGAAGCAGGTTTTTCCACTGATTAATTGTTCTGTCAGGAAATTTCTCCTTAGTTACAGGTTGCATCTCTCCTTGATAAGTTTTCATCTGTTGCTTTTTTTCCTGCCTTCAGCTTCTTCTATTGAGAATGATCAATATTTTGCATCCACAGTAGATATCCCTCATTTGTTGAAATGACTTCCCCCTCCTGCCCATTGTTTAAACACCCCCCTGGGAATTCAAGAATGAAGGACATTAATATAAAAAATGTATTAATGATAAGGTACACATTGTAATAAATGGGGATTAAAAAAACTGAGTAAAAAGCTGTGTTCTGATGCAGCAATGAACATTAAATCACATTAAATGGAAATTTCCTTTCAAAAGTCATTTGAACCATAGTACAGAAATAGGACACACTGGTCTTTTAAAAGACAGGAATTTGTCATAAAATTACATTATTAAATATGGTAAACACAATCATTATATAGCCATTCAGGTTTTCCAAAAACTCTTGGTGGTATTATAAGCCAAACCCAGTTCTCTTTTATCCTGAAGTGTATGTAAATACAGGCCTAACCTTCCCCTTTATATGACATCATCTCCCACCCTCCTCAACCGGTGGCTGGAGAACAAAAGTCAGTCTGACTAGAACTTCTCCACTCTGAAAGGAAAATGATATTTTTGCTCCAACTACTCTCTATTTTAGCAATCCTCAAAGGTAACGGTTCTTCCATTCAGATATGGAAGCTAACGTTCTCCAATATGCTTGAGGTGAATGCTGGATAGGTAAAATATACATATCAATTTTTCCTTTCCAGGTGTCCAAATGGAAGTCCAGCTAGTGGAGTCTGGAGGGGAAGTGAGAAGACCTGGGGAGTCCCTCCGTCTCTCCTGCCAAGCCTCAGGCTTCACCTTCAGCAGCTTCTACATGGCCTGGGTGAGGCAGGCTCCAGGGGAAGGACTGGAGTGGGTTGCCTGGATAAATACTGGTGGGAGCCCAAAATCATATCATGATTCTGTGGAAGGCCGTTTCACCATATTTAGGCGAGATGCCTCCAGCATGCTTTATCTCCAAATGAACAGCCTGAAACCAGAGGACACTGCTGTGTATTACTGTGCTAGAGACGCACAGTGAGAGGAAGCTATGGTGAAGCCTGTAAAAACCCTCATGTTTCAGAAAGTTGAATTGGAGTATTGCAACAGAGGAGCAGCTAATCGATCTACATCATAACAGTTGAATATCCATGGAACAGTAGAATACTTTAAGAGACCAATATAAATTAAGGAAAATAGAAGCCCAAAGAGATATTTTCTTCTGGAATTCAAGTTGAAAAGAACTCTCTGCATTTACAGTTGCAAGGAATTAGTAATCATTCATAGAACTCACAATCCTGAGTTGCGAGTTGTTAGTGACAGTCAACAGGGAATGGGCAAGAATGGACTGCATGATATCATCTCCACGGATAAATCCAACTGCAAAGGGACGTCACAAGGAGGTGCAAAACACATAATATTTTTGACTATGACTGAAATAAAATCTGTGGTTTCAGCTGTGAACCTGACTGCTTGCCCAGCTACTTCCTAAAGAATTAAAATAGTTTCTTGAAGGAAAAAAAAAGTACTTGTCCTTTGAAAATTTCACACCCGAAGAGTTCTGAAAAAAATGTTTAATGTCAAGCTTCAATGTGTACAGCAAAATAAATAAATAAATAAATAAACAAATATTCTCATATCTAATTTACTTAAATCGCCTATGCTGGTGGGGAGTCCTGGGGAGTCCCTCCATCTCTCATTCCAAGCTTCAGGCTTCACCTTCAGCAGGTGCGACATGAACAGGGTGAGGCAGGTCCAGGGAAAGGACTGGAGTGGGTTGAACAGATAAACAAAGCTGGAGATGGGAGCATCCAACATATCCACGCAGAGAAGTAGGGCAGAACCACTTTCATTTTCTCTGCTGGTGATCTGCAGAAGCCACAAATATTGAAGTAGTTGAGTGATACTGATCAGTTCTGACACATTTTGCTGTTTGCTGAAACAGATGAACAAATGTTTATTGTTTTTTTTCAACAGGAAAACCAGAACAAATAATGTCTGTCATCACTTTTCTTAGGAATGGAGCATTATTTGAAAGTCACACATATTAGCTCTGTCCCCCCCAAAAAAACCCTCTAAGTGAATGAACTCAGAAGCTCTTTTTATCTCAAGCAATATGTAAATCAGGGCCCAATTTCACCTTTAAAGGAGCTGCATGGTTTCTCTTTTCAGGCTATACCCACCAACACAAAGTTTCTGCACTTTCCCAAATTCTCCACTGTCAGTTATCCTCCATTCCTTACAGGGAGAAGAAATGATTCTGTGGATAAACTTAGTGTCTTTATTTGCAGTCCTCAGAGGTAATTCTATCCTCTATCAGTTTTTTTTTTTTCCATTTCAATTCTTACATACAATAAAATTTGCTGAAACGCCTTTCATTTTAGGTGATCAATCTGAAGGGCTTTTGGTGGATTCTGGAGGGGATGTGAGAAGATCTGGAGAATCATTGCATCTCTCTTGCCAAGGCTCTGGATTCACCTTCAGCTACTCTTATATGGTCTGGGTGAGACAGGCTCCTGAAAAAGGCCTGGAATGGGTGGCATACATAAGCTTCCATTCTGCTAATATTTACTACTCTGACAAAGATCTAAAACCAGATAATGGATTGTATGATGCTAGTAAAAGCAGTATATCCCTGAAAGGGTTATTTGCCATCTGCGGAGACAAATCCAACTGCCTTCTGTATCTGCAAAGGGACGTCTGAAGGATGCACAAAAGACCTAATATTTTTGACCGTGACTGAAATAAAATCTGCTCTTTCAGCTGTGAACTTGACTGCTTCTCCAGCTGCTTCCTGGAGAATTAAAACAGTTTCTAGAAGGAAAAATAATAATAATAATAATGGTCTTTTGAGAATTTAATTCTCCAAGAGTTCTCAACACCTTTTCAATATCATCCCTCAATGTGAATAGCAAACAAACAATCCCTTATATGCTATTTACTTACTTCATCCCTTATATCCCATTCATTTATTACATGCATGCTGGTTGATGAGTAAAATAAAAGGTTACTTGTGTTGCATCTTTGACTTTATGCAGTTATAGTACTAAATCCAGAATTATATAATATGTGCAAGGGGTCCTTGAGTTACGACTGTAGTTGAGCTCAATCAAGCTCCCCAGGCTCATGTCTCTGGAAGTGAAATTAAAGTTGCTCTCTGTACTCCATCTGCTTATCACTAGAGGGCAGTCTTGTCTGTAAAATCCCATTGAATGTTATTTTCCTCAGTTTATAGAAAGAAAGAAAGAAAGAAAGAAAGAAAGAAAGAAAGAAAGAAAGAAAGAAAGAAAGAAAGAAAGAAAGGCAGATAACAAGGAGCGAATGAGTGAGTGAGTGAGTGAGTGAGTGAGTGAGTGAGTGAGTGATTGAAAGATAGATAGATAGATAGATAGATAGATAGATAGATAGATAGATAGATATCCCTTAAAAAATTGAGAAGTTCTCTTTGCAAACCCAAGAAGAATTCCCTCTCTCTTTCCTTTATTAAATATTGTCCAAACTAAATTGGTTTTAGGACTTTAAATCTGTTTCTCATTCTACCAGGATTCCTCCTTGACCACAATGGGATTTTTAACTTTTATATTGAGCTGAATGAAAGATGGATGGATTGGTGAGTGAGTGAGTGAGCGATATAGACAGACAGACAGACAGACAGACAGACAGACAGACAGATATTCCTCAAATAAATTGGGCCGTTCTCTTTGCAAACCAAAGAAGAATTCCCTCTATCTTTCCTTTCTTAAATATTGTTCAAACTAAATTGGTTTTAGGACTTTAAATCTGTTTCTCATTCTACCAGGATTCCTGCTTGACCATAATGTGATTTTTAACTTGTCTCTTACAAGATATTGAGCAGAATGAAAGATGGATGGATTGGTATGTTGATGGCTGTTGATCAATGGGTCTAACATGACCTATTAACCAGGTGCTCCTTAACAATAGCCTTATTTTAAATTCTTCAAGAAAAGACCATAGAGGACATTAATATAAAAATATTATGTATTCATGATAAGGTGTGAAATACATTCTAGTACTTGGGAGTTAAAAAAAATGAGTAGAAAGCAGTGTTCTGAGGAGACAATGAACATTAAACCACATTGAATGGAAGTTTCATTTCAGAAGTTCATTGAACCATATTCAGAAAAAGGACACATTGGTCTTTAAAAAGATGGGAACCTAACCTATAAATTACATTAACAGATAGGAGGAACACAACCTTTATATAGCCATTCAGGTTTTCCAAAAACTCTTGGTGGTATTATAAGCCAAACCCAGTTCTCTTTTATCCTGAAGTATATGTAAATACAGGCCTAACCTTCCCCTTTATATGACATCATCTCCCACCCTTCTCAACCTGTAGCTGGAGAGCAAAAGTCAGTCTGACTGGAACTTCTCCACTCTGAAAGGAAAATGATATTTTTGCTCCAACTAATCTCCATTTTAGCAATCATCAAAGGTAACGGTTCTTCCATACAGAGATGGAAGCTAAAAGCCTCCAAGAGGCTTGATGTGAAGGGACTTTAGCATGCTGGATAGTTAAAATGTACATGTCAATATTTCCTTCCTAGATGTCGAAATGGAAGTCCAGCTAGTGGAGTCTGGAGGGGAAGTGAGAAGACCTGGGGAGTCCCTCCGTCTCTCCTGCCAAGCCTCTGGATTCACCTTCAGCAGCTACTATATGCACTGGGTGAGGCAGGCTCCAGGGAAAGGACTGGAGTGGGTTGCCTGGATAAGTACTGGTGGGAGCTCAAAATCATATCATGATTCTGTGGAAGGCCGTTTCACCATCTTTCGGCGAGATGCCTCCAGCATGCTTTATCTCCAAATGAACAGCCTGAAACCAGAGGACACCGCTGTGTATTACTGTGCTAAAGACGCACAGTGAGAGGAAGCTATGGTGAAGCCTGTAAAAACCCTCATGTTTCATGGCTGCCATCCAAGTTGAATCAGCTTCCATGCTCTGAATCAAAAAAAAAGGAAGTTAGCTCTCCATTCAGAAAAGTACAGTGGAGACTCTTGCATATTCTCTACTGGTGATCTGGAGAAGCCACTTACGTTGAAGTTGTTGAGTCATATTTATCATTCCTGACCCAGTTTGTGTTTGCTAAACCCCATGAAGAACTGTTTTATTAACTGAGTATGTCTTGTCTAATGAAGAGAAGGACCAGGAATGACATGATACAAGATTGTTCCAACAATAGCAATAGCAATAGCAGTTAGACTTATATACCTATTCATAAGGCTTTCAGCCCTCTCTAAGCAGTTTACAGAGTCAGCATATTGCCCCCAACAACAATCCGGGTCCTCATTTTACCCACCTTGGAAGGATGGAAGGCTGAGTCAACTCTGAGCCAGTGAGATTTGAACAGCCGAACTGTAGAACTGCAGTCAGCTAAAGTAGCCTGCAGTGCTGCATTTAACCACTGTGCCACCTCGGCTCTCACTAAGGGGCTGCCACAAAGTATAAGGAATCAACCTTCAATCAAGGGTTGAATGAATCAAGGTTGAGGGAGTCAAGCTGGGACTCCACAAATATTGAAGTTGAGAGATGGTGATCACTTCTGACCCAGTTTACATATGCTGAAACATATGGAGGAATGTTAATTGCTTTCTCACAGGAAAATCAGAACAAATAAGGTCTGGCATCACTTTTCTTAGGAATGGAGTATTATTTGAAAGTCACACATGTTAGGTCTGTCCAGAAAACCTGTACTAAGGGGCTCTCCTCTGTCCAGTAACGAAAGCCGAGACTAGCTTAACTGGAATGTACTTTAATAGCAAGAAACCAAAACCTTGGTGGCTGAAAGCCAAGCATAACAAACAGATAAGGACCTTGGCAGCAACTCAGACAAACCTTGGCAGCAATCCAGCCTGCCATGTTAGCTACAACAGTTCTCTTTAGCCAATGGGTTGACTTCTGCAAGAAGGGCGTCTGCACAATAGTCTTTTTATAATCTGGAGAGGAGCCTAATGACCACCAGCTGAGTGCAATTACCTACTGTACTTGCGTAACTGTTCCTGATGCCTATTAGCTCTTGGATTCCGGGCATCCAGGAACAACTCACTGCTGGCTTCGGGATCCCTTGTCTCCTCCCCACTGGCGCCACCTGGTGGCCAACAAGTCTCTCTGCACCCTGCTCAGAGTCAGAACCTTGTCCAGGGTCCTCCACATCCTCCAGAGCCAACTCATAGAGCCCTTCGCTGTTGGAATCTGGTGGCAGCTCCAACGGCTCCTGCTGGGCCACAACAGGGCACTACAAAGTTGAGGGGAAAAAAACTCAATAAAGAGTTGTACACAATGTACAATGGCGGGAGGGCACCAAGATTTGTCAGTGCTTAGGGCACCAGTGAGACTTAATCCGCCACTGGCAAGAAGGGTTTTTATTTTGAAGGATATGTAAATTGCAGGACAACTTCCTGTTTAAATATGCCACCCCCGCTTCTTTTCCCAAGTTGCAAGGAGAAATATAAAGGGCGGCTGCGTGTTTGAATGTTTTTAACCACAATTTCCCATCCAAACATACAAAAAATGATATCTTGGCTCTGTTTGACATTTTTACTAGCGGTTCTCAGAGGTAAATTTTCTCGTTCATAGCCAACACTCTTACGTTTCTCTTCTTTTCTATATGTAACAAACCTCAGAAATTATTCATTTCTCCAGATGTCGAATCTGAGATCCAGTTGGTAGAGTGTGGAGGGGGTGTGAGAAGATCTGAAGATGTCTTCCATCTCTCCTGCCAAGCCTCTGGATTCAACTTTGCTGATTCTAACATGAACTGGTTGAGACAGGCCACAGGGAAAGACCCGGAATGGGTGGCATGGATAGACAAGAATGGAAGAGATATCTACTACTCGAATAAAGTGAAGAGACGCTTCACCGTCTCCAGGGACGATGCCAAAAGCCAGCTGTATCTGCAAATGAACTTCCTCAAACCAGAGGACACGGCAGTTTACTACTGCGCAATATACACAGCGAGAGGAAGTGAATCTGAGGCCAAGCAAAAACCTTTGCCTCCTCTGAATTGAATCTCATATGCTAGCAAGTAATAAAGACTTTCTTTGGTTGCTCTAGGAAGGAAACAGTTACAGTATCACACAGTAAGGAAACTAAAGATCTGAAAGACTCATAAACACAGAACGAAACAGAAATTGTTCTCTATCTCTTCCCCTCCCCACACTTGCAACACCTCCAGCAGAAGTTCTTGGTGACAGTGCCAAGGCCATGACTGAAGTCAAGATCTGGGTTTCACCTCCCACCATAGTACCACCATCGCCACTCAAAAATATAAGGATACCATGAATACATAACTTCAGTAATATTGGTTAAATTAAGTAAAGTTTACCCCTCAGTTATTCCTGTTAGGTATAACTACTGACTTTACAGTGGTAGAGACTAACTTGATTTTGCATTTAATAACAGCAGCAAGACTGTTGGTGGCGCAATACTGGAAGAAGGAAGATTTGCCTACTGTTCAAGAATGGACATTAAAAGTTACAAATTTACAGAGATGGCTAAAATATCAGCATATCTCAAGGACCACTCAAATCAGAAATATAAACTGGAGTGGAGAAGATGGATTGACTACATTCAAAATAAATACAGGACTAAAAAATTCCAGCTAGTTTATGACTGAAGAAGCAAGGAATGATATAATCTGTTTAGAGTTAGCCTAACAAAAGAGGAGTTAAAGATCAAATGAAAGATGATACTAACTTTTTAAAAGTTTATTTTAGAACATCTTTGTTAGAGATTTATACCCTGTATTTGTTCTGGGAAGTCGGGGGGGAGGTTGGGGGAGTTCGGGGGGAGGGGGGGAAGGGAGGTAAATATTTGTAAAAGCCTTTTTTTTTTCAAAAATTTTCAATTAAAAAAAATAGCCATTTGTCTGAAAAGGTATAGGGTTTCCTGCCTAGTCAGGGGGTTGGACTAGAAGACCTCCAAGGTCCCTTCCAACTCTGCTATTGTATTGTATGCCTCTGGAAGTGAAATCAAAGTTGCTATCTGTACTCCCTGTGCTTATCGCTAGAGGGCAGTCTTCTCTGCAAAATCACACTGAAGGTTATTTTTCTCAGTATTTCTTTTAATAGATTTTCCTCGGTTTTTCCTTGAAAAATTGGGATAGTTCTCTTTGCAAACCAAAGGCGAGTTCCCTCTATATATCCTTTCTTTTTTAAAAAAGTTTTATTTTTATTTTTAGACAAACAAAGATGAACAACACATGAAACATAAAACCATTATTAATTGCATATACATATAGCATGTTGTTTGGTTACAAACATTTGTGCACCATCGCTTTCAATTATATATAAAATCACAGATTGTCCATCAAGTTTACTTAGGTACATTATTCTCATTGTAGGTCATATGTTCAGCTTACAGTTGTTATTCCTTCATTTTAAACAAATATTCTAAAGATTAGATTCATGTATAGACCAACATTCCATTACATCATTATTCATCTATTTAGTAATAATATGTCTTCGTAGTATCACCTATCTCATTCTATTGTTCTTACCATATGAAAAGATTCTCCAACATTTTGTACTTGTGCATCACCATTTTCAATTGTATATAAAGTCACGAATTGTCCATCAAATATACATAGATACGTTGTTGTTGTGACCCAGCAGGAGCCGCTGGAGCTGCAAACAGACTCCGACAGCGAGGGGCCTTATGAGTTGGCTCTGGAAGATGTGGAAGACCCTGGACAAGGTTCCAACTCCAAGCAGGGATCAGAGAGGCTGGTTGGCCACCAGGAGGCGCCTGAGGCATGGAGCAGCGGTGAAAGCCAAAGGGAGCATGCTCCTGATGTCAGGCCTTGGAGCAGTGGCAAGGAGACAAGGGAGGTGGTCCTGGATGCCCGGCAATGATGGGCAGATTGACGTAGAGAACAGCTACGCAGATACAAAAGATAATTGGATCCAGGGTGGTTGTAATTAGGCTCCTCTCAAGATAGTATTTAAGGAGAGATTCTGGGAGGAGTCTGGTTTGCAGGATTCAACTTAATTATCAATGCTGGAGAAGCTGTTATCTGTATCTGTCGAAGTCTGGATGGAGGAGGGGGTCAGAACAGATTGTTATCATTGTACATCATATATTCAACTACCATTGTTATTTCTTCAATTTAAGCAAAATATTCTAGATATTTGATTCATATATATACCAATATTCCATTGCATCATTATAAATCTATTTAATAATAATATGCGCATGCAACCACCCATGCATGCGTGCAAAACTCCCCAGGCTCTGGAGGCTTTCCTGAATTTTGGGAAGGGTGAAAACGGTCTCCTCTGACTGCCTGGAAGGCCAAAAATCAGCTGGCCAGTGCACGCATGTGCACTGGAGCTGATGACTGGCGGGCCATCAAATATGGCTCCGTGTGCCACCTGTGGCATGCGTGCTATAGGTTTGCCATCATGGCCTTATACCATTTCAGACAACTAGTTGTCCGGTCTTTTCTTGAAACCCTCTACTGATGGAGCTGCCACAACTTCTGGAAGCAAGTTGCTCCACTGATTAATTGTTCTCACTATCAGGAAAATTCTCCTTAGTTCTAGAATGGATATCCCCTTGATTGGTTTCTGTTGTGGCCCAGCAGGAGCCGTTGGAGCTGCCACCAGACTCCGAGAGTGAGGGGCCCTATGATTCAGCTCTGGAGGATGTGGAGGACCCTGGACAGTTTCTGACTCCAAGCAGGACGCAGAGAGACTGGTTGGCCACCAGGTGGCACCTGAGCCTTGGACCAGTGGGGAGGAGACAAGGGAGAGTGATCCAGAAGCCACCAGTGTGTTGTTCCTGGATGCACACCATCGAAGAGCTACTAGGCTTCAGGAACAATTACGCAATTACAGGAGGTGATTGTACTCAGCTGGGGGTCATTAGGCTCCTCTCCAGACTATAAAAGCTACTTGTGCACACGGCCCTCTTTGCAGAAGTCAACGTAGGATTGAATGTCGGAGGACAGTTCTGTGAGCTTGGCAGGCTGGATTGCTGCCAAGCCTTATCTGCATTTATTGCTGCCTGAGTTTGTCTGAGTTTCTGCCAAGGTCCTTATCTGTTTGTTATGCTTGGCTTTCAGCCACCGAGGTTTTGGTGTTTTGTTAATTAAAGTACATTCCAGTTAAGTTGGTCTCGGTATTCATTACTGGACGGAGGAGAGGGTCAGAACAGTTTCCCTCCATTGTTTCTTGACCTGCTTTCAATCTCTTTTTTTAGATCAATTAAGGTTTTGCATCCACAGTAGTTATCCCTCATTTGTTTAAATGTTTCTCCCCTCCTCCCCCTTTTAAATGTCCTCATGAGAACCGAAGTCTCATCTTAACTTCAGTCAGATCAGAAAACAATTTTCAATCTAATAAACATATTTGCATCAATCCCAGATTGTCAGAAACAAATATGTAGGTGTATTTTACACTGTTGTTTTATTTAATAATTGGTTGCATTTGTAGCTTTTTTTTTCCTTTTGGAAGTGGTTGAATTACTTTGTTTATCATTTTTATATTGTGCTCACTTGAATGATTCCATGTGGATCAGGTTATCCATATCCTAACCTGTAAAACCAGGTGCTCTTATCAACACCCAATTTTTGTATTTTTTTTATTTTGTAAAAATAAAAATCAAGACAGGAGATTAGTATAAAATTGCATGTGTTCATCACAGTGCAAGAGATACATCCTAATACATGAAGATTAAAAACATGAATTAAAATTGCATTCCTTGCAGCAACGAACGTTACATTGCATTAAATGGAAAACTCCTTTCAAAAGTCCGTTGAACCATATATAGAAATGGGACCATCTGATCTTTTAAAAAAGGGAAGCTTTTTCATAAAAAATAAGAGCCAAGGTGGCGCAGTGGTTAGGGTGCAGTACTGCAGGCCACTTTAGCTGATTATGATCTGCAGTTCAGCGGTTCAAATCTCACCGGCTCAAGGTCGACTCAGCCTTCCATCCTTCCGAGGTAGGTGAAACGAGGACCCGGACTGTGGGGGCAAGTTGCTGACTCAATTTGCTAAAAAAATTTGTAAACCACTTAGAGAGGGCTGAAAGCCCTATGAAGCGGTATATAAGTCTAATAAATAAATAAATAAATAAATAAATAAATAAATAAAATAAATAAATAAATAAAATTAAGTTAATACAGGCAGTATGGTGAACATTTATACACCATTCAGTTTTCTCAAAAACTCTTGATGGTATTATTATCAGCTAAACCCAGTTCTCTTTTATCCTGAAGTGTATGTAAATACAGGGCTAACCTTCCTCTTTATATGACATCATCTCCCACCCTCCTCAACCGGTGGCTGGAGAGCAAAAGTCAGTCTGACTGGAACTTCTCCATTCTGAAAGGAAAATGATATTTTTGCTCCAACTACTCTCTATTTTAGCAATCCTCAAAGGTAACAGTTCTTCCATTCAGATATGGAAGCTAACAGACCCCCAATATGCTTGAGGTGAATGGACTGCAGAATGCTGGATAGGTAAAATGTCCATATCAATATTTCCTTTCCAGATGTTCAAATGGAGGCCCAGATGATGGAATCTGGAGGGGATGTGGGAAGGCCTGGGGTATCCCTCCGTCTCTCCTGCAAGGTTTCAGGCTTCACCTTCAGCAGCCATGAGATGAGCTGGGTGAAGCAGGCTCCAGGGAAAGGACTGGAGTGGCTTGCATGTATAGATAATAATGGAGATGGGAGCAACAAATTATATCATGATTCTGTGGAAGGCCGTTTCACCATCTTTCGGCGAGATGCCTCCAGCGTGCTCTATCTCCAAATGAACAGCCTGATACCAGAGGACACCGCTGTGTATTATTGTGTTCGAGACTCACCGTGAGAGGAAGCTATGGGGAAGCCTGTCAAAATCCCTCATTGTGCATGGCTGCTCTCCAAGTTGAGTCAGCTCCCCTGCTCTGAATTAAAAACAAAGGAAGTTAGCTCTCCAGACAGAAATGTACAACAGATCAGCTTTCATTTTCTCTACTGGTGACATGGAGAAGCCACTAATATTTAAGTAGTTGAATGACACTTATTATTTCTGAACCAGTTTCTGTGTCAGGCCTGCAGCGGTTCCTTTAAGAATCTTTGGCCTGCCACACTCTCATTAAGGGGGTGGGGGAATTAGCAAGGGGTAGAATGTGTTGTTTTCAAAATAAAAAAAAAATCCTTTCTAGAAGCTCAAGGTCATCTTTTGTCTCTCAAACCTTTGCACCTGATCGGAAGCAGTTGGGCGTAGGTGCTAGCATGGAAGAAGAAGATTGGACCATGTGATGGATTGTGGGTGTCGGGACAAGATCATGAACTTTTAACTGGGTGGGATTCTGATGTAACTTCCAGAATTGGGATTCCATAGCACGATGCCAACATGCCTGTCTTATTAAATTGGAATTTTAAGGATAGTTTTGCCTTTGACTCTGATTTAATTCTGCATGATATTTGGAACACTGACATTCTGTTTGCTAAGACATATGAAGAACAGTATTTAGGGAGTATCCCTTCTTGGTCTCTTTTTATAAACTGATGATTCAATGTTGATTTGCCTCTTCACTCTTCTCTCCCACAATGCTAGATACTGTTGAATCTATTCCTTTTTTGTCTCAAAGGTGCTTTTTCAAGAGGCCCCTGGATTTTTCTCTGATGACATTTCTCTTCTCATCCAAAAAGCATCTTCAGCTGTGGCTGAATGATAAGGAATGGAAGGATTCATAAAGTCAGAAAGTTCAGTTGCCTCTTGAAAAGGCACCTTTGGGACAAAAAATCCATAGATGCAGTGGAATCTGGCACTGAATTGTGGGAAGGAAGGGTGAAGAGGCAAATCAGCATTGAGCCACCAGTGTATAAAAAGAGACCAAGAAGATATTCAACAAATAGTTCTACATAGTGTACTTTACTCTGGCAAGATTCCAACCATGACTTGGTTGATCGAGAATCTCCATAGACATGATGGCTTTTTTGTTTCTTTATACAGGGTATTTTGAAAGACATTTAGATTATTGAATATCTGGCCCTTTTATCCGGAGGGATATGTAAATCTGTGGGCAGTCTCTTCTTCAAATGAGCCATGTAAATTTTCTCAGATAGAACCCATCAACATAAACTGGTGGAATTTCCCAGATTTTTCTATTCCTATCTGCTTCAACAGCAAAAATGTTATTTTGGCCAACATCCTTGCTCGTAGTCTGTGTTCTTGCAGGTAATTCATCTACCATAGCATTCTGTTTTTTTTATATATATACATGTTTTTATTGTACATGTTCCATTTATTCTGCATCACAATTTCAATTTTGCAACAGTGGTATTCTGGTTGCATCAAGTCTTTTTAAAATATATACATGGTGTTATGCACCCTGATCATAATGGTTATTCTCTTAATCATATAGCGTAATCTCTTTTTAAATACATGATATTGTACAACATTGTACAACATTATTTCCATAGTTGTGCCATGACATTCTATACCTTGATCACACTATACATTTTAATCTATCATCATGTACAGTCTGATAATGCTATTGCTTACAATATATTCTTATGTATATTTGTATACCTGTATTTGTTTCTAATGTGCTAATCTTTTTTCATTGTTGATTGTTCTAATCTCTGCACCTCTTATCTAGCCACTTATACCATAAGTCCCATATTGAGTAATATTCTGATTCTCTTTTATCTTAAGTTCCATCGTTAAGCATTCTTTCGATTATTCTTATTTTTCTAGTAATATTCAACAGCTCCTTAACTGAAGTATTTTCCTTTTCAGGTGCCCAATCTGAAGTCCAGTTGACTGAGTCTGGTGGAGATGTGAGGAAACCCGGAGAGTCCCTTCATCTCGTCTGTCGAGCGTCTGGCTTCACCTTCAGTGATTACAGCATGCATTGGATGAGGCAGGTTGATGGGAAAGGGCCAGTATGGGTGGCACATATACGCTATGATTCTACGTCTTTTCACTATTCTGATGAAGTCAAGGGTCGCTTCACCATATCCAAGGACAATGCCAAACACCAGCTGCATCTGCAAATGAACAGCCTGAAACAGGAAGATACCGCTGTCTATTACTGTGCAAGAGGCACAGTGAGAGGAAGTGCTTCTGAAAGTGCTTCTTAGGGGACTCCAGGCTAAAAAATATGAAGAAGAAGAAGGAGGAGGAGGAGGAGGAGGAGGAGGAGGAGGAGGAGGAGAAAAGGAGGAGGAGGAGGAAAGAAAGAAAGAAAGAAAGAAAGAAAGAAAGAAAGAAAGAAAGAAAGAAAGAAAGAAAGAACCTTCTCTTCTCTTGAGCAGGTTTCCAAGTTAAATAATTAAAATGATGTTGAGCTGGAAGACCAGTATTAAGAATCATGCAATTTAAGGAGAATAGGGGGAAAATGGAAAATGCTATGCGAGAAATGATGAGTAAAGTTCTAGAGAACCAGGAAAGGGAGGAGCTAACAGTAGAAATGGAGGAAAAGACTGAGATGAAGAACCAGAGAATAAAAGAAGACAAGGAGGAGACATCAAAGAAAATAACAGTTACTGATGAATTAAACCAGAGGGAAAGCCAACTTTTTAGGGCGCGTCGGAAGGACCGGAGGTCGGGGATTATACAAAGCTCCAGGGGCAGCTCATTCCAGGGGGAAGGTGCTCCCACAGAGAAGGCTCTCCCCTTGATGGTCACCAGTCGACACTGTCTGGCCGATGGCACCCTGAGGAGGCCAACTCTGTGGGATCGCACTGGACAATGGGAGGCTATCGGTGGCAATAGGTGGTCTTGCAGGTACCCTGGGCCTAAGCCATCAAGCGCTTTAAAGGTCATAATTAGTACCTTGAATCACACTCGGAAGACAACCGGCAACCAGTGCAGGCCGCCTAAAAGAGGTGTAACATGGGAGTACCTGGGTGCCCCCATGAAAACCCGCGCAGCCGCATTCTGGACCAGTTGAAGCTTCCGGGTGTTCTTCAAGGGCAGCCCCATGTAGAGAGCATTACAGTAGTCCAGGCGAGAAAGGACGATGGCATTGGTGACTGTGCACAGAGCATCCCGATCCAGAAAGGGGCGCAACTGACGTACCAGGCGAACCTGGTAAAAAGCCCCCCTGGTCACGGCCGTCAGGTGTTCTTCTAAACTAAGCCATGTATCCAGGAGGACACCCAGATTGTGAGTCCTCTCTGAGGGGGCTAAAATATCTCCCCCTATCATCAAAGATGGAACAAGATGCACAAATCGGGATGACGGGATGACGGAAACCACAGCCACTCCGTCGTGGAGGGATTGAGCTTGAGGTCTCTCCTTTTCCTACAGGAGGAGGAGGAGGGGTTAGGAGGAAGAGCAGGAGGATGAGGAAGAGGAGGAGCAGGAAGAAGAGGAGGAGGAGGAGGACAACTGCTTTGAATGATCATGAGTGGCCCTCATCTTAAAAATCTACAACATCCATTGGCAAAAAATGTTGAGATGAAGAAGAGAGCGACTTACTTATGTCGAGCAATATGTAAATTCAGGGAGGGCTTTCTCTTTAAATGAGTCGTATGACCCATCTTCTGAGGCTAAAATCAAAAACACAAATATTGTGTTTGTTCCTGAAGTTTTTCCATTTCATTTCTCTCTTGTCATTGGAGCGAGCAGAAATGATCCTGCGACTAACTAGCTTACTAATAGTCCTCAGAGGTACTTTTTGCTTCCATTCAGATATATTGTCCATTTTGATTATATTTGTGTGTAAGAGAGAGATATGCAACAGGTGTGAGTTAAATGCCTTTCTTTCCAGGTGTCCAATCTCAAGTCCAGTTGGTGGAGTCTGGAGGGGATGTGAGAAGACCTGGAGAGTCCCTCCATCTCTCCTGCCAAGCCTCTGGATTCACCTTCAGTAACTCCTACATGGGCTGGGTGAGACAGGCTCCAGGGAAAGGCCTGGAATGGGTTTCATATATAAATCCAAGCTCATCTAACTTTTACTACTCCACCAAAGTCAAGGGACGCTTCACCACCTCCAGAGACAATGCCAAAAGCCAGCTGTATCTGCAGATGAACAGCCTCAAACCAGAGGACACGGCAGTCTATTACTGCACTAAGGAACACCATGAGAGGAAGCCCACCAAAAACCATCTCACGTGAATTCATTGTATTCAGTTTTGGTCACCACGATGTAGAAAAGATGTGGAGACTCTAGAAAGAGTGCAGAGAAGAGCAACAAAGATGATTAGGGGACGGGAGGCTAAAGCATATGAAGAATGGTTGCAGGAACTGGGTATGTCTAGTTTAATAGAAAGAAGGACTAGGGGAGACATGATAGTAGTGTTCCAGTATCTCGGGGGTTGCCACAAAGAAGAGGGAGTCAAACTATTCTCCAAGGCACCTAAGGGTAGAACAAGAAGCAATGGGTGGAAAATAATCAAGGAGAGAAGCAAGATAGAACTAAGAAGAAATTTCCTGACAGTGAGAACAATTAATCAGTGGAACAGCTTGCCTCCAGAAGTTGTGAATGCCCCAACACTGGAAGTCTTTAGGAAGATGTTGGATAGCCATTTGTCTGGAACAGTAGAGAGTTTCCTGCCTAGGCAGGGGTTCGGACTAGAAGATCTCCAAGGTCCCTTCCAACTCTGCTATTGTATTGTATTGAAAATAAATTCACTGCAGAAGTGAGGAAATCCCTATTGCCCTTCTTAGAAAAAGATCATTATAGTGACCCACATCAAACAAAACTCCTGACAAGTCCACTTTCAAGGAACCACGTCTGAAAATTTAGCTCTTGTCAGGAAAATGAATGCTACTAATAAAGAGAATACAAAGTTGTGTTCTCATTGAATGTGTCTACATCAGGGGTCGGCAAGCTTAAACTCTTAAAGAGCCACAAAGGTCTTAACTGGAAGCCCCCCATTAAACTCTGGAGCCAACCAGAAGTCTCGTTCCCCCACCTCTTAGCATGGCGTCCTTTTTCCTCTACCTGTCCTAACCAAATGCCCTATCAATTTTGGAGCCAGCTTGTGACAGGGAGCCACAGCAGAGGAATGAAAGAGCCACATGCAGCTCCAGAGCCATTGGTTCCTGATCCCTGGTCTGCATACATTTTTTCTTCATCCTATATGGGAAAAACAAATCTTCTGTCAGGATTCCAACTAACACACCCATATTTAGAGTCCATAGCAATCAAAATTCTGAGGCAGGTGGATTCCTCAAAGAATAGATTTATTGGATATGCCATATTGGCACAAACTTGTGAAAACCGACTAAATATGCCCATGGTTTTCACCTAATTAAAACTAAATGTTTTCCCACTTTCTCCATACGATCAGTCATATGGTTCCAATCAGGATACAGTCCAGTCACTGATGACTCCAGTCCTTTCCTTCTAAACACCTGGTGGGAATGTCCTTGGTTCCCAGGAGAAAGGGTTTTTTTTGGCTACAGTACTCCCAACTATTCCTACTCCCCCCTCCCTTTCCCATAGATCCAGCTGTGGCAGCACTGAAGCCCCAAAATAACCACAGGCAAGTCAGCTTCAGGGTTGACATCTTGATTTTCATATCATTTCTAGTGCTGGCATGTGACATTACAAAAATATCATATATGATCACATTCAGCATACATCCCTATTTCCTTTGAGGTCCACTCAGGTAGGTAGGTAGGTAGGTAGGTAGGTAGGTAGGTAGGTAGGTGGGTAGGTAGGTAGATGGATAGATAGATAGATAGATAGATAGATAGATAGATAGATAGATAGATAGATAGATGTGGATGGATGGATGAATGGATGGATGGATGGATGGATGGATGGATGGTTGGATGGATGGATGGATGGATGGATGGATGGATGGATGGAAGATAGATAGATAGATAGATAGATAGATAGATAGATGTGGATGGATGGATGAATGGATGGATGGATGGATGGATGGATGGATGGATGGTTGGTTGGATGGATGGATGGATGGATGGATGGATGGATGGATGGATGGAAGATAGATAGATAGATAGATAGATAGATAGATAGATAGATAGATAGTTGGTTTAAGGTTTAAGGTTTATTAACATTTATAGGCCGCCCTTTTCCCTGAGAGGACTCAGGGCGGCTTACATAAGATCGGGGAAGGGAAAATACAAACAGTGACATAGACAAACATAGAGTAAAATAATGAGCAACATTCATTCAACATTCGGGAGGGGCGATTATCTTTGTCCCTAGGCCTGATGGGCTAGCCAGGTCTTAAGGGCTATGCGGAAGGCCTGGACGGTGGTGAGAGTACGAATCTCCACGGGGAGCTCGTTCCAAAGGGTTGGAGCTACTACCGAAAAGGCTCTCCTCCTTGTAGTTGCCAGCCGGCACTGGCTGGCAGATGGAATTCGGAGGAGGCCCAGTCTGTGAGATCTAATTGGTCGCAGGGAGGTAATTGGCAGAAGGCGGTCTCTCAAGTACGCAGATCCACTACCATGAAGGGCTTTATGGGTGACTAGTAGCACCTTGAAGCGCACCCGGAGATCGACAGGTAGCCAGCGCAGCTCACGGAGGATAGGTGTTATGTGGGCGAACCGAGGTGCACCCACGATCACTCGCGCGGCCGCGTTCTGGACTAGCTGAAGTCGCAGGATGCTCTTCAAGGGCAGCCCCATGTAGAGCACATTGCAGTATTCCAGCCTAGAGGTCACAAGGGCCCGAGTGACCGTTGTGAGAGCCTCCCGATTCAGGTAGGGTCGCAACTGGCGCACCAGGCGAACCTGGGCAAATGCCCCCCTGGTCACAGCCGTCAGGTGGTGGTCAAAGGATAGCTGTGGGTCCAGGAGGACTCCCAAGTTGCGAACCCTCTCTGAGGGGTGTAGAATTTGACCCCCCAGCCTGAGTGATGGAGTGTTGGTTGAATTGTTGGGAGGGAAGCACAACAGCCACTCGGTCTTTTCCGGGTTGAGTACAAGCTTGTTAGCCCTCATCCAGTCCATAACGGCCTCAAGGCCTCGGTTCATCACGTCGCCGCTTCATTGAGTTGGCACGGGGCGGACAGATACAACTGGGTATCGTCCGCATATTGATGGTATCTTATCCCATGCCTGCGAATGATCTCTCCCAGCGGTTTCATGTAGATGTTGAATAGTAGGGGGGATAAGACCGAACCCTGAGGCACCCCATATGTTAGGGGCCTAGGGGTCGATCTCTGCCCCCCCACTAACACCGACTGCGACCTGTCCGAGAGGTAGGAGGAGAACCACCGCAGCACGGTGCCTCCCACTCCCACCTCCCGCAGTCGTCGCAGAAGGATACCATGGTCGATGGTATCGAAAGCCGCTGAGAGGTCAAGGAGAACCAGGATGGAGGGATGTCCTCCATCTCTGGCTCTCCAAAGATCATCGGTCAATGCGACCAAAGCGGTTTCTGTGCTGTAACCGGGTCTGAAGCCTGACTGGAAGGGGTCAAGGTAGTTTGCTTCCTCCAAGGACCGCTGGAGCTGGAAGGCCACCATCTTCTCAACAACCTTCCCAAGAAAGGGAAGGTTGGAGACTGGACGATAGTTATTAAGAACAGCTGGATCCAAGGATGGCTTCTTCAGGAGGGGTCTCACCACCGCCGCTTTTAGCGCGGCGGGGAAGTTCCCCTCCCGAAGAGAGGCGGTAACAACCGCCTGGATCCAGCCTCGTGTCACCTCACTGCTGTTAGTAACCAGCCATGAGGGACACGGGTCCAGTACACAGGTGGAGGCACTTACAGCCCTCATGGCCTTGTCCACATCCCCAGGGGCAACATCCTGAAACTCAACCCAGAGGTGGTCTACTTCATCCTCTTGTGCCTCGGCTGGAACTGCAGAGATGGAGTCCAAGTCCGACCGAAACCGAGCAATTTTGTCCGCTAAGAATTGGGCATAATCCTCAGCTCTGCCCTGCAGGGGTTCCCCCATTTCCCTCCTATTCAGTAGGGAGCGGGTTATCCTAAACAGGGCGGCTGGGCGGGACTCAGCGGACGCAACCAAGGTGGCTATATAAGATCTTTTCGCTGCCCTGCTCTTACTTACTGTATTTTTCAGAGTATAAGATGCACCAGAGTATAAGATGCACCTTACTTTTTGGGGAGTAAAACAGGAAAAAAATTCTCCCTTCCAGTTATTCATTTTATTCCCATAGCACCAGAAAATCAAGCAAGCACAATAGTACAATAAAATGACACTTTTTGTCACTTTTTTCTTTCTTTCCCCAGGCAGCCTGGGAAAGTCCTAACAAGCTGAACTAGATTTCTGGGCATTCAGCCAAAAGCAATTCACACCTTGTAAAATGTAACAAAGCTGAATCAACAAACCAGCCCAGCACTTGCCTGAAGGAAACCATTGAGAAAACTCAGATAGCCAATAGGAAAAATCCCTGCCTTGCCCTTAAAGGAATTATCCCCAAAAGAATAGAAATCATGGAACTCTTCCGTCTTCCCCTTGAGAGGATTATCTCCCCAAATAAAAACTGGACAAAAGTAGTACCTCTTTAGGCAGTCTTCAAATCTGTTGTTGTCAGCTTCTCCCAGCTGGAATGAACCAGGACATTTTTCCAACAGTATGCTGCAGTAAAAATATTTGAAGCTTTTTTTTCAGCCCTAATGAGTGAAATGATCTTCTAATCTTCCATGCTTTGCCTGAAATGGAAGATCGCTTCACTTGTTAGAATCTCATTCGGGCTGGAAATAAAGCTTCCAAAAAGCTACAGTCATAGTATAAAATACACCCAAATTTCCACACTCATTTTTGGGGGAGGAAGGTGTGTCTTATACTCTGAAAAATACAGTAGTTTTACTGTATTTTGACTAAAGGACTGCATTCTTCGACAAAAGAAAAATCTCTTCTGTGATTTCTCACCATGAAACTGTTGAGTAACGTTGGTTAAAATAAGCCCACCACAAGAATATTTGCCCAATCATGACTTCATTCAGATGTATCCTGTCTACACTTTGACTCTTATGCAGATGTTTCAAGGGGTCTTTTCCTTTCATCCACGCATTTGCTTGTTGACTTTATTTTTTAACATCTGGATTAAATTTGTGAAAAAACATACTTCTGGCAGAATGTCTTTGGAGATTCTCAATCATACCAATAACACAATAACAGCATTGAAAGGGACCTTGGAGGTCTTCTACTCCAACCCCAGGGATAAGCAGGAGACTCAATACCACTCTGGACAAATGGATGCCAAGTCTCTTTTTTAAAAACCTCCAGTGATGGTGCACCCAGAACTTCTGACGCAAGCTATTAATGGTTCTCACTGTCAAGAAATTTCTCAGTGGTTGGTTCTCTTAATTAATTTCCATCCAAGCCTCTTGTCTTGCCTTCTGATACTTTTGTGAGATAAAAGCCCAATTATTAAATCCTCACAACACAGGGATAATTGGTTTATAATTCAAAAAGGTTTATTTACAGAAAAATAAAAAGTGTTTGCAAAGACGGCCTCCTAGTCTCTTCCCAAATGGATTGAGTACAAGGAGAGCAAAGAATAGCATTCAAACAATATATTTTAGACATTCCACTCCTAAGAAACTCTCCCCCTCCTGCTCATTCATTTAAGTCATTTCTTTCCTCATTCCATACCCGCCAATTTGGCAAATATTCCATCTCTCAGGCTGGGGGGTCAAACATTATACCCCTCAGACAGGGTCCGCAACTTGGGAGTCCTCCTGGACCCACAGCTGACTTTCAAACATCATTTGTCAGCTGTGACCAGGGGGGCATTTGCCCACGTTCGCCTGGTGCACCAGTTGCGCCCCTACCTAAACCGGGAGGCTCTCACAATAGTCACTCGTGCCCTTGTGACCTCTAGGCTGGAGTACTGCAATGTGCTCTACATGGGGCTGCCCTTGAGGAGTATTCGGCGACTTCAGCTAGTCCAGAATGCAGCCGCGCGAGCGATTGTGGGTGCACCTCGCTTCACCCACGTAACACCTATCCTCCGCGAGCTGCGCTGGCTACCTGTCGATCTCCGGATACGCTTCAAGGTGCTACTTGCCACCTTTAAAGCCCTTCATGGTAGTGGATCTGGGTACTTGAGAGACCGCCTACTGCCGATCACCTCCACACGACCCATTAGATCCCATCGTTTAGGCCTCCTCCGAGTTCCATCCGCTGGCCAATGCCGACTGGCCACCACACGGAGGAGAGGCTTCTCGGTGGTTGCCCCGACCCAATGGAACGATCTCCCCATGGAGCTTCATACCCTCATCACCCTCCAGACCTTCCGCACAGCCCTTAGAATCTGGCTATCCCGTCAGGCCTGGGGCTAAAGATTGTGTCCCGCCCGAATGGTATGAATGTTGCGTTTTAATTATGTACTGTCTATATGTAAAAGTCTGTCTCCCCCTTCCTTTTGATTGTGAGCTGCCCTGAGTCCCCCCAGGGAAAAGGGCGGCATACAAATAAACACAAATTCAAATTCAAATTCAAAAAAATTCAAAAGGGTCACCTTGACAATTTCTTGAGAGGCCCCTATCTCTTATTTGGTTTTTTTCTGGTGCCTGAGCAAATGGCTTCCTATGTAACTTGTACATAGGGGCCTGTAAACGGCTTGGAATAACAAAGGTTATATAGCAATAGCAATAGCAGTAGACTTATATACCGCTTCATAGGCCTTTCAGGCCTCTCTAAGCGGTTTACAGAGAGTCAGCATATTGCCCCCAACAATCTGGGTCCTCATTTTACCCACCTCGGAAGGATGGAAGGCTGAGTCAACCCTGAGCCGGTGAGATTTGAACCGCTGACCTGCTGATCTAGCAGTAGCCTGCAGTGCTGCATTTAACCACTGCGCCACCTTGGCTCTTATGATGTCCTGTTTACTGAACAGATTTTGTGGTTAGCAAAAGCACAGTAATTGATTACATATTTTAGGCAAGAATATAATGGGTTATGCATTTAACATTGCACAAGAATACAAAAGTAACCTTTTAACATTTTATAAGAGAATAACTTAATATCATTTCCTTCACTTTGGAGAATAGATTGACTCCCTCTTCTTTATGACAGCCCTTCAAATATTGGAATACTGCTATCATATTACCCCTAGTCCTTCTTTCACTAGACTAGACATCAGTGATGTGTGGTGAGGTTTATGGCTGGTGAGGCACTGACACGGGGGTTTCAAACTTTTTTAGACTTGTGGACTTCAACTCCCGGAATTCCACAGCCAGACATGCTTAGTTCCGATTTAAAGCGACAGTTTTTCTCCTTTGCAAATAAGTTTTCCTTCATTCTTTTTATACGTCTCATATACGTCTGATATACGTCTGGCATATTATAGGAGAGAGATTTGAAATGAGCGGCTTGATATATTACTGCTGATTCAGCAGCTGACTAGTTCATACCCAGTTCATCCAAATGCATCTTCCAAGCTTTGGCTATAAAATCACCCTTTTAAAGGAGAGCTTTGCAGATCACCTGGAACTCAATAATCTCTCCCAGTCTCATTTTCACTGTTTAAAATACAAGCAGAAATTAAACTTCTTATTGTTCCTCCACCTGTTTGACACTAGGGGGCACAATGGTCTGCAAAACCCCACTGAAGAATATTTCCCCAGTCCCTGCTTGAAAAATTGCACAGTTCTCTGCAAAGAATTCACTTCAATGCTGCTTTTTTTTAAAAAAAAAATTGTAGCACAAATTGAATTGGCCTTAAAATGCAGTCACTTTTATTTCCCTTTCTCATTCAACTGGGAAACCATTAAGCCATGATGTGATTTTTGACGTCTATCAATTTCTTCCAAGGAACTGAGATGAACAAAAATGTTTGTTTTTTATAATAGCAGAATTGGAAGGGATCTTGGAGGTCTTCTAGTCCAACCCCCTGCTTAGGCAGGAAACCCTACACCACTTCAGACAAATGGATATCCAACATCTTCTTAAAAACTTCCAGCGTTGAAGCATTCACAACTTCTGGAGGCAAGTTGATTAATTGTTCTGACTGTCAGGAAATTTCTCCTCTGTTCTAAGTTGCTTCTCTCCTTGATAGGTTTTCACCCATTGCTTCTTGTTCTACCCTCAGGTGCTTTGCAGAATACTTCATTTTTCGGAGAAAAAAACACACAGGAGTATAAGACACACCAAGGTTTTGAAGAAGCAAATTAAAAAAAGTTTTTGCATTCTACAAACCTCCCAAAAAAGGCCCGTTTTTTGCGAAAACATGCCTTTTTTTAAAAAAAAGGGGGGGGGAGGGGGGCTTAATAGCCTTTAGGAGGCTTGTAGAGTACTCCTGATGGGGGGGGCAAAAATGAGCAAAAATTGGCCCATTTTTGTCAAAAAAAAGGCATGGATAGCCTTTAAGAGGCTTATAGAGTGTTCCTGGGGGCTGGAGGGGGGAGCGGTAAAATTGTGCTGGTTTTTTTACTCATTTCTGCACTCCCCAGAGCACTTTAAAAGCCTCCTAAAGGCTATGAATGGCCATTTTGGTGAAGGGGGGCGGGGTTTCAGGAGGCAAAAAATGCTGCATTCAGTGTACAAGGCACACCCAGATTTTCAGCCACTTTTTTGAAGGAAAAAAGTATGTCTTATACTCCGAAAAATACAGTAGCATGACTCCCTCTTCTTTGTGGCAGCCCCTGAGATCTTGGAAGACTGCTATCATGTCTCCCCTAGTCCTTCCTTTCATTAAAGTAGGCCTACCCAATTCCTGCAACCGCTCTTCAAATGTTTTAGCCTCCAGTCCCCTAATCATCTTTGTTGCTCTTCTCTGCACTGCTGGGTCCTATTTAAATGGTTGTCCACTAGAATTCCAAGATCCCTCTCACAGTTACTACTATTGAGCAAGGTACCACCTATACTGTACCTGTGTATTTTGTTTTTCTTGCCTAAATATAGAACTTAACTCTTTTCACCATGGAATTGATGGACACTTTATCCTTATGGATAGATCTTCATAACTTAATACAACACCACTACTACTGAAACTACTAAAACTACCGAAACAACAACAACAACTACTACTACTACTACTACTACTACTACTACTACTACTACTACTACTACTACTCTTCCTCCTCCTCCTTCTCCTTCTGCTTCTTCTTCTGCTTCTTCCATATCCGTGATCGGATGTTGGTGATCATGTTGACAATCCTATTTTTATCAACAGCTGCACAAAAAAGTACATATATACACACATATATACATATATAAATATATACATATATAGATAGAGATAGAGCTACATATACATATAAATATAGATATACATATACCAGAATAAGACAGGTGATACTATAAAGATATGTTATTATTAAATAGATTTATAATGATGTAACAAACAGTTGGCATACATATGAATTTAATTCTTAGAATACATGGCTAAAATGAAGGAATTATAAGAGTAAACTGAATATATGATTTACAATGATAACAATGCACTCATGTATATTGGGTTGATAATTGCTCATTTTATAACAAATTGAAAGCGGTGATGCACAAATGTTTGTGACCTAATGACATGCTAAACACATATATAATTGTTGATATTTTCATGTTATAAGTATGTTTGTTTTTGTTTGTTTAAAAAAACTTATTTAAAAAAAAATGCATGGAAAATAATAAAGGAGAGAAACAACCTAGAATTAAGGAGAAACTTACTAACACTCAAGACAATTAATCAGTGGAACAATTTTCCTTCAAAAGTTGTGGATGCTCCATCACTGGAGGTTTTTAAGTGGAGTCTGGACAGCCACTTGTCCAAAATGATATAGAGTTACCTGCTTGAGCAGGGGATTGGACTAGAAGACCTCCAAGGTCCCTTCTACTTCTAGCTTTATTCTGATTGGAATGGATTGAAACCTCTATAACTGTCTGGTCTGGAGAGGACAAGGCTGTGTTGACGGGGGGGGGGGGCGGGCAGGGAGAGAAGGAAGAAGGACTCTTGGATGTGTTTGCTGTCTTGAGTAATTTATTTATTTTTAAATGATAATAAAGGAAGGACAAAAATAAATACACACTCTAACCACATGCTAACCATCCCCAAACTATCCCTTCAACAGGTGTCCAGGGAACTGAGAAGAAAAAAATAAGTGAGTGAGAAGCCTTTTTATTTTGAGGGATATGTAAATTGTAGGACGACTTCCTCTTTAAATAAGCCAAAGCACCTTTTCTTCCCTCAGACGGCAAGGCGAAATATTAAGGGTGACTGCATGTCTGAATCATCTTTGTACAATCCAAGTGAACCAAAATGATTCTTTGGCTATATTTGACCTGTTTGGTAGCAGTTCTCAAAGGTAAATGTTTTCCGAATTCGTATGCCAGAGTCTTCTATTTCTCGCTCTTTCTATGTAATGGAATTCAGAAATATCTCTATCTATCTATCTATCTATCTATCTATCTATCTATCTATCTATCTATCTATCTATCTATCTCTATCTCTATCTCTATCTCTATCTCTATCTCTATCTATCTATCTATCTATCTATCTATCTATCTATCATCTATCTATCTATCTATCTATCTATTTATCTTTATCATCTATATCTATCTATCTTTCTATCTATCATCTATCTATCTATCTATCTATCTATCTATCTTTGTATCTATCTATCTATCTATCTTTGTATCTATCTATCTATCTATCTATCTATCTATCTATCTATCTATCTATCTATCTATTTATCTATCTGTATCTATCTATCTATCTATCTATCTATCTATCTATCTATCTATCTATCTATCTATCTATCTATTTATCATCTATCTATCATCTATCTATCTATCTATCATCTATCTATCTATCTATCATCTATCTATCTTTTTATCATCTATCTATCTATCTTTGTATCTATCTATCTATCTATCTATCTATCTATCTATCTATCTATCTATCTATCTATCTTTATACCTACCTACCTACCTACCTACCTACCTACTTACCTACCTACCCACCTACCTACCTTCTATCTATCTATCTATCTATCTATCTATCTATCTATCTATCTATCTATCTATCTATCTATCTATCATCTATGTAATATCTATCTATATCTATAAGATAAAGATAAAGGTTCATTTCGCTCATATGTGCTAGTCATTCCTGACTTTAGTGGGGGAGGAGATTACCTCTGTTTCAAAGCCGAAGAGCCAGCGCTGTCCGAAGATGTCTCTGTGGTCATGTAGCCAGCATGACTAAATGCTGAAGGTGCACAGAACGCTGTTACCTTCCCACCAAAGATGGTTCCTATTTTTCTACTTGCATTTTTCACATGCTTTTTGAAGTGCTCGGTTGGCAGAAGGTGGGACAAATCATGGGAGCTCCCTAGCGGCACTAGGGATTCGAAACGCTGAGCAGCCCACCTTTCTGATCCACAAGCTCAGCGCCTTAGCCACTGAGCCACTGTGTCCCTCATATACATCTATATTCTTCTTTCCAGGGGCCCAATCTCAGATCCGATTGGTGGAGTCTGGAGGGGATGTGAAAAGACCTGGCGAGTCACTCCGTTTATCCTGCCAAGCCTCCAGCGGCAATTTGAGTGACCGTGACATGGGCTGGTTGAGAAAGGCTCCAGGGCAAGGACTGGAATGGATTTCGCTTATAAATCCAAGTTCATCTAGGATTATGTACTCAGACCAAGTCAAGGGGCGCTTCCACATCTCCAGGGACAATGCCCAGAACCAGCTGTTTCTGCAAATGAATAACTTCAAAATAGATGACGCGGCAATCTATTACTGTGCGAGTTACACAGCGAGAGGAAGTGAATCTGAAGCCCAGCAAAAACCCTCTTGTAGCATGCAGAAAAAGGACCCTCTGGGGGAGCGGGGTTTGGAATATTTTGTTCCTCCATAACTGTGCAACTCTATAACGGTCTGCTATGGTACAGCAGTCAAACAGGCAGGTCTAGATTTCAATGGATAGTTAGCACTGCAGAAATTAACAGATTGACAGAGTTGGAAGGGACTTTGTAGGTCGCCTAACCCCCTGCTCAAGCAGGAGACCCTACACCATTTCTGAGAAATGGCAGTCCAATCATTTCTTGAAAGTCTCAACTGATGAAGCTCCCATAATTTCCAAAGGCAACTTCTGTTCCACGGGTTGATTGTTCTCACTTGTTAAAATATTCATTTTAATATTGTACTTTCCCATAAAAGAAGCAGAATTTCCACAACCTGCTCAGCCAGAACCAATTAAAACGGCATCATTAAAAAAAAGGTCTTACATGTTCAAGGAACTCACAGGCACCAGGGGAAAACACTTCTCTCTCTGCTCATCTACCTTACCCTAGATAAGGTCTGTGCCTAATTCAACATAGCTAACCATATTTTGATTTGAATAGAATCTACATATTATCACAGTGGGACATATTTTGATTTAAAGCAGATGATTTGCTACAGTACCTGAATCTGGCATGAGCTGTAAAACAAATTTATGTCCTTTGTATTAAGAAAAAACAGCATATGAAAGTAAACTAGCATGTCACCCATTGTACTTCACATTATTTTCCTCCTGCCCCCTCCTTTCTGGAACAAGTAATTCCATGAACCAGAGATAAAAAGGGAAGTGACCCAAGGAAAGGGCGCAATACGTATATTAGATTTATAATAATGTAATGGAATATTGGTATATATATGAATTGAATATTTAGAATATCTTGTTTAAAATGAAGAAATAATAATTGTTGTTGAATATATGAGACACATGGGCTCAAAATATTGAAGAACCAATAATGTTGGATACATGGGAAAGAATTTGAGTAAGAAATGTAAAATTTACACAAGCCCAAAACCTAAGAGAAAATTTTTATAAGATGTTTTATAGATGGCATTTGGATCCTAAAAAGTTGGCTTCTATGTATCCGAATTTACAACCCAAATGCTGGAGATGTGGTTCTCTCGATGCTACATATTTTCATATATGGTGGACTTGCCAAAAGGTTAAGGCATTTTGGATAAAAATATGGTGGATTATGCAAAATGTTCTTTAAAAAAGGATAAAGTTTACTCCTCAGTTATTTTTGTTAGGTATAATTACTGACTGTACAGCTGTAGAGATTAATTTGATTTTGCACTTAATAACTGCAGCAAGATTGGCGCAACACTGGAAGAAGGAAGACTTGCCTACAATTCAAGAATGGACATTGAAAGTCACAAATTTAGCTGAGATGGCTAAAATATCTGCATATCTTAAGGACCACTCAAACGAGAAATATAAACGAGACTGGAAAAAATGGATTGATTATATACAAAATAAATACGGGACTAAGAAATTCCAGATAACTTATGATTAAGATCAGGAATGATTAAAATTGTTTAAAGTTAGCTTAGCAAGGAGGAGCTAAGTTCAATCTAAGGATGTTATCAATTTTTTATTCTTTCTTCCAATATATTTTAGACTGTTTTTGTTAAAAATCTATACCGTGTATGGGTTCTGGGAAGTCGTGGGAGGGAAGGCTGGGGGGTTGAAATTGAATTTCAATTTTTAAGTCCTGGTATTTTGCGATTTTTTCATGTTCTTTCTCGGCGACCCTGCTATCACCTGGTATTGCGATATCTATGATTGTAACCTTGTTTTTCTCAACCAGTGTGATGTCTGGTGTATTATGCGCCAGTATTTTGTTCGTTTGTATACAGAAATCCCACAAGATCTTGACTATCTGATTTTCGGTGACTTTTTCAGGCTGATGTTCCCACCAGTTTGTTGCTGTTTTAATATTAAAATTTTTGCACAAATTCCAATGGATCATTTGCGCTACTGAATTGTGCCGCAATTTATAATCAGTCTGTGCGATTTTTTTACAGCAGCTGAGTATGTGATCAACAGTTTCATCAGCTTCTTTGCAAAGTCTGCATTTGGCATCATCAGAGGATTTTTCGATTTTGGCCTTAATGGCATTTGTGCGGATAGCTTGTTCTTGCGCAGCCAGGATTAGTGACTCTGTTTCTTTCTTTAACGTACCTGTTGTTAACCATAACCAAGTTTGTTCACTGTCCACTTTATCTTTTATTTTTTTCCAGAAATTGGCCATGCAGTGCTTTGTTCTGCCAACTCTCCATTCTTGATTTTATCACATCTTTTCTGTATTCTTGTTTCGTCTGTTGGGCCTTCAGTAGATTTTTGTTCTTTACTTCGATTAATAGATGTTCTTGACTTTCTTTTAAATAATCAGCCAGTGAATGTTTTTCTTCTTCAACTGTTTGCTTCACTTGTAATAATCCTCTGCCACCTGATTTTTGGGGCAGATATAGTCTATCAGTATCACCACGTGGATGTAAACTGTAGTGCATTGTCATTAGTTTCCTGGTTTTTCGGTCCAAAATGTCCAAATCAGCTTGTGTCCAGTTAACTATACCAGCTGTGTATCTTATAACAGGTATTGCCCAGGTATTTATGGCCTTGATTGTATTTCCACCATTCAATTTAGATTTCAAAATTTTCCTAACTCTGTTGGTGTACTCTCGCCTGACAACAGTTTTTACTTCTCCATGCTTGATGTTATCCAACTGCAGAATGCCTAAGTATTTGTAGGCTTCATTTCCTTTGCATTTAATTAATTGGCCATTGGGCATTTCAATTCCCTCACATGCAGTGATTTTGCCCCTTTTTATGGATACAGTGGCCCATTTTTCCATGCCAAACTGCATTGAAATATCGGTGCTGAATACTCGGACTGTGTTTGTCAATGATTGGATTTCTATTTCTGACTTTCCATAGAGTTTCAAATCATCCATATATAGTAAATGCGAATTTTTTTCAGCTTCTTTGGCTGTTTGGTAGCCTAATTTCATTTTTTTAAAGATTACTGATAGTGGGATCATTGCGATGATGAAGAGAAGAGGTGAAAGTAAATCACCCTGGAAAATTCCTCGCTTGATATTAACCATTCCGTAGATCTCATTCCCTACTGCCAACTCAGTTCTCCATTGTTTCATCGCCTTTTCAGTAAAGGATGTAATATTTTTGCTAATGCCAGTTGTTTCTAAGCATTTTATGATCCAACTATGTGGCAGTGAGTCAAATGCCTTTTTGTAATCAATCCAGACCATATTCAAGTTCATTTTTCTGTTCTTACAGTTTTCTAATATCATTTTATCAATTAGGAGCTGATCTTTTGTGCCCCTGCTCCTTCTTTTGTTGCCTTTTTGCTCTACTGGCAAGATGTTGTTTGTTTCCAAATAATCCATCATGTTATCTGCAATAATGCCTGTGAGTAATTTGAAGGTTGTTGGCAAGCATGTTATTGGTCTGTAGTTTTCAGGTGTTGTTTGTTTAGTTGCATCTTTCTGAATCAAGTATGTTTTTCCAGTTGTCAACCATTCATCAATTTGGCCCTTTTGTAAAATTTCATTCAGTTGCCTGGCCAATATTGCATGTAAACTGGTCAGATATTTGAGCCAGAAACCATGTAATTGGTCCTTTCCAGGTGATGTCCAATTCTTTACCTTTTTAACTCGATTTTTGACCATCTCAGTTGTTATTTCTAATACTTGCATTTGTTTGTTGCCAATGCTTTTCTCAAAGTCATGTATTCACTTTGCTTCCTTGTTGTAGTCCTTTGCATTTTCCCACAATTTTTTCCAGAATTCAACTGTGGCCTGTTTTTCTGGTTTTTCACTTTTGGTGTCACCATTCACATTAAGACTTGGATAAAAACGCCGTTGGTCTGATCGAAATTGCTGATTTTGTTTATATTGGATGATTCGTGCCTCATATCTTTCAATTTTTCTAGCTGTTGCTGTTATCTGCTGTTTTACAATCTCTACAGCTTCATTGATGTTTCTTGTATCCAATCTATATCTTCTGATTAGCCGATCTATGATTTTTTTGTTTTTGAGCCGTTGCTCATGCATGTTCTTTAAGTTACTAGCATCTGCCCTTAATTTTTTGACTTTTTGTTCTAATCGGATTTTCCACTTTGGCTTTGATGCTTTTTCTGTTGTGTGACTAGGTACTTTGATTTTAATGCCTAGTTCATTAGTGACTATTACAGCTGTGCTGTACATTAACTGGTTTGTTTCCAAGATGGATCCCGATTCAATTGTTGAAAACACTGCATTAACCATTTTCATGATAGGGGCCTAAATTTTCTTAGGCACAGTTTTTAGTGATGGTAAAAGTTGCCTTTCCTCATTAAGCAGAAAATGCTCCATGATCTTATCCTTCAATTCTTTTTGTTTTTAAGTTAGTTCATCAGTTGGTTCAGTGATAACTGGTTCTAGTGGTGGTGATGTTATTTCCTCCCCGAGAGCTTCTTCTGGGAGTTCTACTATAATGTCTTTAGTTTTGTCTTGAATATCAGTTATTTCCATTTGTGATATTGTTTTTTGGGTTTTGCAATTTGCCTGTATTTCCTCATGTTCAACTTCACTAAACACTTTATTCCGTATAATAAATCGCCTTTGATCTGCTAGTCGTTGTTCACTAACATTTGAATCTGGATATTGTTGTTTCCATAATTCATACATTCGCTTTAAATAGCCTCTTTTTTCTGTCTCTGAGTTGTAGTAACAGGCCATTATGGCACGATTTTCATCTGCACTATATTTTTGTCGTTTTGTTGGCTGGTCCACTTGTAGCCCACTTGTCGACGGATGTCCAGGGACCCCAACATCCGCCGCGGCCCTTGTTAACCCGTGCACCGACCGATGCGGTATGGAATTCTTATTTGTTTTTTTCACCATATTGTATGGGTTGGCGGGGTTTTTTTACGGGACCAGATGCCAACCTGACCCCAACCCTCCTCCTTTCTCATCCGGGCTTGGGACCGGCAACGGCGGAGTTGTTGTTGTTGTTGTTGTTGTTGTTGTTGTTATTATTATTATTATTATTATTATTATTATTATTATTATTATTTCTTTAATAGTAGGATATGTTAAGTATATTGATATGAAGCGGAAATACACCAATGAGAGGAGTGGGAAACAGAAGGGAGAAGAAAGATGGGAAGGGAGGGATAGGAGAGAGGGTAAGGGGGGAAGATGAGAATAAGGAGGAGTGGAATGTAGAGAGAGGAGAAGGAGAAAGGAAGGGGAAGTAGAGTAGGAAAGGGTGATGGAGGAAAGATAGGAAGTTGGAGAGAGGTAGAAGAAAGAGGTGTATGGAGAGCAGAAGAGCTATAACGGGTTTTTATTTTTATGGGCATTGTTGACAAGAGGAACTGATGTAGTTATTATTTAATACTATAGGATACTGGCTATGTATAGTATGCATGTGATTGCATGTTATGAAAATAGAAATAAAAAATATTTCATAAAAAAGGAATATATGAGACACAATGATAAAGATGTATTTATATACATTTGATAGATGATTATGATTAAAAGTAATGATACACAAACATAAAATGTTGGTGACACACACACACACACACACACATCTATATAAATAAAAATGTAATGGTTGTTTGTTCAAAATCGCTAATCTACTAAAGTTCTTCACTGATTGCTTTGAAATTTTGACACAACGTTGCATTCCCAATACACGAATGTTTTTGTATGTGTGTATTATATACATGTCACACCTGTGACAGGTAAAAACATGATTTTTTGTAAAAAAAAAAAATCTTCCTCTTCTTCTTCCTCTTCTTCTCCTCCTCTTCCTCTCCTTCTCCTTCTTCTCCCTCTCCTTCTCCTCCTCCTTCTCTCCCCCTCCTCCTCCTCCTTCTTTCTCCCTACTTTTCCTCCCTCCCTCCCTTCCTTCCTTCCCTCCTTCCTTCCTTTCCTCCTCTTCCTCCTGCCCCTCCTCCTTTCCTTCTCCGCATTGGAACAGGAAGTATTTTTCAAAAGCAATAAAGCTATTTGCACTGATTTCACATCTCAATTCAGTCTGAAAGTCTGTAACCAAATTAGAGGTATAAATAGGCTGTAAAATATTTTTCATAATATTAACATCTCTTTAATATTTTATTTTATTATTTCACATATTCTGCTTTTTGAACTTGTTGAATTCCATTCTTTATATTGGGCCTACTTGAATGATTTTCAAGGTGCATACAAGTTACCTATAAAATCAGTGTTCCTTTCATATGTCCCTTCTTGTAAGGTTTCAATAAAAATCAACAAAGGAAATAAACTTAGATCAATACATGTATTCATTATAGAGTCTGAAATAGATTATAATACATGGGGATTTAAAAAATAATGATTAAAAAGCTGTGGTTTTGGTGCAGCAATGATCAAAACACATTCCTACATACAAATATACCCACAAGTAAAAGTGGCTCAGTGGCTAAGCCGCTGAGCTTGTCGATCAGAAAGGCCGGCAGTTCAGCGGTTTGAATCCCTAGCATCATGTAATGGAGTGAGCTCCTTTACTTGTCCCAGCTTCTGCCAACCTAGCAGTTCAAAAGCATATAAAAATGCAAGTAGGAAAAAATAGAAATAAAAATCAACAAAGGAAATAACCTTAGATCAATACATGTATTCATCATAGAGTCTGAAATAGATTATAATACATGGGGATCAGTGGTGGGTTTCAAAAATTTTTCAAACCTACTGTGTGGGTGTGGCCTCCTTTGTGGGAGTTGCTTGCCGGCCATGTGTTCTCTCTCTCTCTCTCTCTCTCTCTCTCTCTCTCTCCTTCCTTTTGTCTCTCTGTCCCTTTTTCCTTCTTTTCTTTCATCTCTCTCTTACTCTTTCTTTCTTTCTTTCTTTCTTTCTTTCTTTCTTTCTTTTCTCTGTGTGAGTCTGTGTGTGCGTGTGTGTGTGCGTGTGTGTGTGTGTGTGTGTCAGTGGTGGGTTTCATAAAAATTTTGGAACCTCCTCTGTAGGTGTGGCCTGCTTTCCGGGTCCACTGGTGGAACCTCTTCTAACCAGTTCGGTAGATTTGACGAACCGGTTCTACCGAACTGGTGCGAACTGGTAGGAACCCACCTCTGATGGGGATTTAAAAAATAATGATTAAAAAGCTGTGGTTTTGGTGCAGCAATGATCAAAACACATTCCTACAGACAAATATACCCACAAGTACAAGTGGCTCAGTGGCTAAGACGCTGAGCTTGTCGATCAGAAAGGCTGGCAGTTCAGCGGTTTGAATCCCTAGCGTCATGTAATGGAGTGAGCTCCTTTACTTGTCCCAGCTTCTGCCAACCTAGCAGTTCAAAAGCATATAAAAATGCAAGTAGGAAAAAATAGAAAAAATGGTGAGAAGGTAACAGCCTTCCGTGCACCCTCGGCATTTAATCATGCCAGCCACATGACCACAGAGACATTTTTGGACAGCGTTGGCTCTTTGGCTTTGAAACGAAGATGAGCACTGCCCCCTAGAGTCAGGAATGACTAGCACATATGTGTTAGGGGAACATTTACCTCTACAGTTGATGGTAAATTTATTGAAGTTTTGATGAACTTAACATCATGCATCCTTTCAGATTTTTCCAAAAATGTTTTTGCTATAATCAGCCAACCTTCGTTCTCTTTTATTCTGACACGTATGTAAATACAGACAGATCCTTCCTCTTTATATGACATCATCTTCCAGCTGCCTCGAGCTGTGGCTGGAGAGCAAAAGCTTGTCTGCCTGGAACTTCTCCACGGAGGAAGAAAAATGATATTTTTGCTCCAACTCATCACCATTGTAGCAGTCTTTAAAAGTAATGGTCCCTCCATACAGATAGAAGCTAAGAAGCTCCAATGTGCTTCAGGTTAATGTACTCAAGGAAGCTGGATAGTTACAGTCTACATATAAATGTTTTCTTTCCAGATGTCCAAATGGAAGCCCAGCTGGTGGAATCCGGAGGAGATGTGAGAAGGCCTGGGGAGTCCCTCCGCCTCTCCTGCCAAGCTTCAGGCTTCACCTTCAGCAGCTACGATATGGTCTGGGTGAGACAGGCTCCAGGGAAAGGACTGGAGTGGGTTGCATCGATAGACAGTCCTGGAGATGGAAGCAGGCCCACTTATGCCAACTCTGTGAAAGGCCATTTCACCATTTCCCGGCAAGATGCCTCCAGCGTGGTTTATCTCCAAATGAACAGCTTGAAACCAGAGGACACGGCTGTGTATTACTGTGCTACAGAGCCACAGTGAGAGGAAGCTGTGGTGAGGCCTGTCAGAACCCCTCATTGTTCATGGCTGACATCCAAGTTGATTCAGCTTCCATGGCCTGAATGAAAAACAAAGGAAGTTAGCTCTTCATGCAGATAGGTTCCCCCATTCATTTTCTCCCCTAGTAAACTAGGAAAGCCGCTTATATTCAACTCATTACTCCGGTCCCAGTTTAAATTTTGTTCATCATCAGATGTGGTTTAGTGTTTTCTCTCTGTGCTATAGAGTGTGATTAAGGCTCACTCACTCCCAGCGTCCAATAAGATCGCACAGGGTGGGCCTTCTCCGGGTACCATCAGCCACACAATGCCGTCTGGTGGCTCCCCGGGGGAGAGTCTTCTCTGTTGCTGCCCCAGCCCTTTGGAACGAGCTGCCCCTTGAGATCCGGACCCTCCCCACTCTCCTGGCCTTCCGTAAGTCTGTTAAGACCTGGCTGTTTCGGCAGGCCTAGGGCTGTTGAGCTTGACTGAACTTCAGCCCCATTATAACTGAGTGCATGTTGTGTTTTTCTGTTTTAAACTGTATTGTTTTGGTATTTTTAATGTTTTTTTAATATTTTAATTGTTTTTATGTAAGCTGCCCGGTGTCCTTCGGGATTGGGCGGCATACAAATCTATTAAAATTACAAATTACAAATTACTGCTGGGATGGCATTTCAGTGATAATCACTCTTCTTTTATCAAATCTAAGTGTGCTTTCCATCCCTTACACTTGTTTAGATTTTTTTCTTCTCTCGTTTCAAGGCATCAAATTTCAACCCAAGTGATAAGAGTATGAAGGAGATATGAAAAGGCCTGGTGAGGCCTTCTATATCACCTCTGACTTCCCTCTCAGCATTTACAACATGAGCACAGTGAGACTCTGCGACGGGAAATTTGAATGGATTGTATTCGCTGGCTGGGGAATTCTGGAAGTTGAAGTCCAGACATCTTCAAGTTGCCACGGTTGAGAAACACTGATCTAAGTTCTCTCTCCCAGCTTTGAGCCATTGGATCTTAATGGGCTGTGATCCAACTACATGGCAAGCAAATTGCAGGATCTTGCCTTCATCTATTGTCCCTGGTTTAAGAGGTCGATCAAATACTGGAGGCTTTTTAGGTTCTGAAATGTGATAACATTAAAAAAGCAAGAGGAGGAAACTAGTTAGATTATCATTTATTTTAATTTTTTTAAAAGTACATATCAAGGTAAGAACAATATGATGCAATGAATTAATTCCATTTTCTCAGTACAATTTTTTTTAATAGGAAAAATAATTTTCTGTTTGGTATCATATGGAATTCCGATATTTAGTGAGCATGTTTTAAGATGATAAACAAAATGTTTGATATGCAATATCCACTACCTATCTTTTATGCTAAATGTAACATGAATATTGTCAAGATGAAGGTCATTTTAAATGTGGAAAAAATGGTAGATGGATGAATAATTTTAGCTGGATCATAGATGGGAGACAGTGAAATGAATGTACATTTTATTGGCATACTTTTATCTATAGATGCAGATCCTAGTGAGTCATAAAAATTGCCTGTATGCATGCATGCATGCATGCATGCATGTATGTATGTATGTATGTATGTATGTATGTATGTATGTATGAATTGTGGGAGTTGAAGTCCACAAGTCTTAAAGCTGTGGACTTCTATGAAATAAGCTGGGTGAGACAGGCTCCAGGGAAAGGAGTGGAATGGCTTGCATTGGTAGATAATCCCAGGGATGGGAGCATCCAATTCTATGTCAATTCTGTGAAAGGCTGTTTCACGATCTCCCGGCACGATGCCTCCAGCACAGCCTCTCTCCAAATGGACAAACTTGAAACCAGAGGACACGGCTGTGTATTACTGTGCTAGAGGATCACACACAGTGGGAAGAAGCTATGGTGAAGCCTGTCAAAATCCCTCATTGTTCATGGCTGCCATCCAAGTTGACTCAGCCTCCTTTAAAAGCAACGGAAGTTAGCTTTCTGTGCAGATGAGTAGAGCCCGCCCCCATTTGTTTCCATCCCTAGGGAACTAAGAAAACTGCTTACATTCAGCTAGTTGAAGGACGCTGATCATTTCTGACCCAGTTTATCTTTGCGTGGTTACCATAGGTGGGAAAGTGTTTTGCCCTCTCTGCTATAAGAATGGGAATGGCTCACTGTTGCAGTATGATGACTCTCTAGAGCACCTAAAAAGGTAAAGGTTCCCCTCGCATATATGTGCTAGTCATTCCTGACTCTAGGGGGTGATGCTCATCTCCATTTCAAAGCCGAAGGGCCAGTGCTGTCCGAAGATGTCTCCATAGTCATGTGTCCAGCATTACTAAATGCCGAAGGTGCACAGAACACTGTTACCTTCCCACCAAAAGTGGATCCTATTTTTCTACTTGCATTTTTACATGCTTTCGAACTGCTAGGTTGGCAGAAGCTGGAGAAGTAACCGGAGCTCACTCCATTATGCAGTGCTAGGGATTTGAACCGCCAAACTGCTGACATTTCTGATTCACAAGCTCAGTGTCTTAGCCACTGAGCCACTGTGTCCCTTCTTTAAAGCACTTAGAGAGGGCTTACAGCACCATCAAGTGGTATATAAGTCTGAGTGCTATTGCTATCGTTCTTGAATAGTACCCCTGTTTTTTTTTTTAATGATAACTATGATTCTATTTGTTACATTCTGTTTAGCTTTCTTTCTTTCTTTTCCCCTTTCTGGGTATCAATTCAGAGTCCCAGGTGATAAAGTCCAAATGGGATGCAAGAAGAGGGGATCACATCCAGAACATAAACATTCAGTATTGAGATGTCATATTCCATATTTGAGAGGCATTTTATGGAAATACTATCTGTTTTTCTGCATTTCTTTAAACATTCCATACTGTTATGAAATTTTTTAAGAGAATAAAAGCAATACACATTTTTAAAAAAAGAAAGAAAGTGTGTGAGAGAGAGAGAAAGAGAGAAAGAAAGAAGAGAGAGACAGAGAGAAAGGAAGGAAGGAAGAAGAAAGGAAAAAGAAAGGAAGGAAGGAAGGAGGAAGGAAGGAAGAAAGAAAGAAAGAAAGAAAGAAAAGAGAGACAGAGAGAAAGGAAGAAAGGAAGGAAGGAAGGAAAGAAGAAAGAAAGAAAGAAAGAAAGAAAGAAAGAAAGAAGAGAGGGAGAAAGGAAGGAAGGAAGAAGAAAGGAGAAAGAAAGAAAGGAAGGAAGGAAGGAAGGAGGAAGGAAGGAAGAAGAAAAAAGAAAGAAAGAAAGAAAGAAAAGAGAGACAGAGAGAAAGGAAGGAAGGAAAGAAGAAAGAAAGAAAGAAAGAAAGAAAGAAAGAAAGAAAGAAAGAAAGAAAAGTAATCAATAGATTTTAAAAACTACTAAACAATCCAGGGATGGCCTTTGTCCCTAGTAGTTAAATATAATTGAACTGAGTTAGCTCTTTGAGCTATGATTTCTTTGTTCTACCAACAAAGAAATGTGGAGAGAAAAAACCAGAGAGGTCCTTTTATTAGTAGGGATATGTAAATTCTGATATAGTTTCCTTTTTAAGTGAAGCAGCTTTCTCTACAGGCTAAATGCAGAAACCTTCAGAGTGTATGGACATTTGAAGGCATTCCATAGAATTCCTCTCTGACTGATCCAAGATGACTTTTTGGCTAAGCTCGGTAATCTTGCTCACAGTTCTCAGAGGTAAATTTTCTCAAGCAAAAAGAAAATTCTTCCTTTCTGGTTATTGTTGGGCTTATATAACCCACTTTCCCAAGGAGCTGCTGATGAATTCTACAGAAACTGCCATTTGTATTTCTATGACTGTGTAGTTTGGTACAGCAACTAAATGGGACAGGCACAGAGTTTAGTTAGAGCTGAAGAAAGGAAGGAAGGAAGGAAGGAAGGAAGGAAGGAAGGAAGGAAGGAAGGAAGGAAGGAAGGAAGGAAGAGGGAGATTGGGAGGAAAGAAAGAAAGAATAAAAGAGAAAGGAAGGAAAGAAAGAAAGAAAAAGAGAAGGAGGAAAGGAGGAATGAAAGAGCAAGGGAGGAAGGGAGGAAAGAAAGAGAAAGGAAGGAAAGAAAGAAAGAGAAAGGAAAGGAAGGAAGGAAGGAAGGATGGATGGATGGATGGATGGATGGAAGGAAGGAAGAAAGAGGGAGATTGGGAGGAAAGAAAGAAAGAATGAAAGAGAAAGGAAGGAAAGAAAGAAAGAAAAAGAGAAAGAGGAAGGGAGTAATGAAAGAGCAAGGGAGGAAGGGAGGAAAGAAAGAAAGAGAGAGAAGGGAGGGAGGAAAGAAAGAAAAAGGAAGGAAAGAAAGAAAGAGAAAGGAAAGGAAGGAAGGAAGGAAGGAAGGAAGAAAAAAGAAAGAAAGAAAGAAAGAAAGAAAGAAAGAAAGAAAGAAAGAAAGAAAGAAAGAAAGAAAGAAAGAAAACCAATTCCAAGCAACTAACTTTCCACTGTGGACCTGTATAGTGCGCTGGTAAAAAAGAGGGCTGAGAAAATACCTACATCAGAGGTGAGTTGCTCCTGGTTCAGCCCGGATTGGGCAAACCAGTAGTAATGGCAGAGGCATGTGCAAGCATGCCCGAACCAATACTAAAAAACATTGGCAACCCACCACTGCCTCACATCCAGAACATAAACTCTTTCAATTCCTCCCCACTATAGGGCATTGTATGGCAAAACAACTAGACATAGAAACAGTTTTTTTCTCTCTTGTTCTATCACTCTGCTGAACAGCTGATTCTCACAGTACTGGCATGTCCATTAACCCATCTTGCATGGCTGTAATATTATTATTATCCTTCTCATCTTTTCTACTACTGAAACAGCATGGGGTCCACCATTGAACCCCTCAATACTTAATCAGGCTACTTGTCTTTATTCTAACTCAAAAGCTTAAAAATTGAAACTCTGCTTATGCTCCTTCACCTAAAGAAAAGAAATAAGGAACCTATTTTTTTCTGTTTGGAAACAGGAAACATAGAATAGTTTTTGCAAGTAGGAAAGACTGGGTGGGCAGCTAACCACATTACCTTAGTCATAGAGCACAGTTTAAGATAACCAAAGTTCAACTTGTAAACAAGCTATAGGTTAGCCATATTTTTAGCAATATATCTGAATGGCGTTCTGACCTTTTCTCTTTCTGCATGAGTAACCAAGATTCACTTCTCTATTAGTTTCACTTTACTTCCCTATTGTGGTTTGGGAATCCTGTATTGTAATTTTCCTTAAATATTTGTAATCTACCCGAAATAACCTTGTGCTGACTTAGGTGAGAAGTTATGACCTGGAGAAGTGCACGCCTATATGACGTCTATATGATTTGTAATAACCATTTCAAAGGTATAAAAACTCTGTCAAAATGTACCTAAATCAGATCAGTTAGGTGAAAATCTACTGGTCTCTTGAATGCATTCAATAATAATAAAAACCCCTCTCCTCTGGAAAGGTGTCGTCTCATATTCTTACCTAAGTAGAACGGCAGACCCTGATTTTGCCATTACACTACTGCCTCTTATTGGTGTCATTATTCCGATTATGATTACTCTGTTGCTTTGCATGCATATTGACAGCTTCTGCACACCGGAGACAAAGTCCTTGTGTTTCTACCACACTTGGCCAAAAAAATGTATTCTATTCTATTCTATTTACAGGCGTGCAATCTGAGGCCCAGTTGGTGGAGTCTGGAGGGGATGTGAGAAGGCCTGGAGAGTCTCTCTGTCTCTCCTGTCAAGGCTCTGGATTCACCTTCAGCAGCCGCTGGATGGTTTGGGTGAGACAGGCTCCAGGAAAAGGACTGGAATGGGTTTCATATATACAACCAAGTTCAGCTAGCATTTACTATTCAAGCAAAGTGAAGGGGCGCTTCACCGTCTCCAGGGACAATGCAAAAAGCCAGCTGTATCTGCAAATGAACAGCCTCAAACCAGAGGACTCGGCTGTCTATTACTGTTCAAGCACAGTGAGAGGAAGTGCACATAAATCTTATTTTCTTCACAGAAGCTCTTCATGTTGTTTCAGAAGTAAGGAATTTGGATTCATAAATTAGGACACAGGCAATTGAAGCTCTCCCTACATGAAATTTGTGGTTATTTTAATAGGTAGCAAACAAATGGAATAGAATAGAAAAACAGAGTTTCAAGGGACCTTGTAGGTCTTCTAATCCAACCCCTTGCTAATGCAGGAAACACTATACCTGTCAATTCATAAATCGTTTACATGTCTATTATAAGTTGCCATGGTGGGGAAAGGGGGGAGCACATTCCACATATACCTTTGGCTAGAGTCGGATCTCAGATTACTACAGCAGGCTTGTGGAGCATGCACCTCATTGGAGAATGTGATTTATGACACAGACACAAAAAAGGCACAGCACACCAACATTAAAAACCTCATCCCCACTGTAAAACATGGCGGAGGGAGCACCGTGGTTTGGGGCTGCTTTGCTGCCTCAGGGCCTGGACGGATTGTTGTCATTGATGCGACAATGAATTCCATGGTGTATCAAGACATTTTGCAGGAAAACGTACGACCATCTGTCCACCAACTGAAGCTCCGCAGAGGATGAGTGATGCAACAGGACAATGACCCAAAGCATACAAGTAAGTCAACACAAAAATGGCTTCAACAGCACAAAATACACCCTCTGGAGTGGCCCAGTCAGAGTCCTGACCTCAACCCGATTGAAATGATGCGGCATGACCTTAAGAGAGCGATTCACACCAGACATCCCAAGAATATTGCTACACTGAAACAGTTTGTGAAGAGGAGTGGTCCAAAATTACTCCAGATCGTTGTGAAGGTCTGATCTGCAACTACAGGAAACGTTTGGTTCAGATTATTGCTGCCAAAGGAGGGTCAACCAGTTATTAAGTCCAACGGTTCACATATTTTTTCCTCCCTGCACTGTGAATGTTTACATGTTATGTTCAATTAAACCATGGCAACATCTAATGTTTGTGTAGTATTATATTCAGCAGACTGTGTTTTTCTATTGTTGTGACTTAGATGAAGTTCCGAGCACATTTTATGACCAATTCATGCAAAACTCCACGTAATCCCAAGGGGTTCACATACTTTTTCTTGCAACTGTATATAGTCATTGTACATTTAAATCCACCCACCCCCCAGCCTAATTTTGGTCGTGATGTAAACCTGATTACAATTCCCAGCTATTCTCATCATTATCTTAATATAATTATACATCCTTACTCACCCCCCAATTTGTGATTCTGTCTTTCAATCTCTTTAAGTAAATGGAGTTGGAAGGGACCTTGTAGGTCATCTAGTCCAACCCCCACCTACCCCCCAAGCAGAAAACCCTACACCATTTCTGACAAAGGACAGTCCAGTTTCTTCTTAAAAGCCTCCAGTGATGAAGCTTCTACCACCTCAGAAGGCAACTTCTGTTCCATGGGTTGATTGTTCCCATTGTCAGAAAAGTTCTCCTTATTTCCAGGTTGAATCTCTCCTTGATCTGTTCCCCATCCATTATTCCTTTGAGTCTGGCCTTTGAGTGCTTTGGAAAATAGCTTGACCCTTTCCTCTCTCTGGCATCCCCCAAATATTGGAGCAATGCTATCCTATCCCCTCTGATCCTTGTCTATAGATTATTGCTAGAGGTTATTAGCCATTGGCAAAGGACTTAACTCTGCGTCTGATTATTTGCTTTGATGTTTGAACCAATGTGACCATTATGATGCTCATTCTCCTCAGTTGTTCAGACCTTAATGCCTCCCAAGTCATGTTGTCGATCTCCGAGAACAGCTGATAGGAAACTGTTCTGTTCCCCCCTCCTTCACTTGTTAACAGACGACAGGCAAATAAAAGGAAAAGGAATTCTCTTTATCAGTTCTCAGTTTCAAAATGGCTGCGAGCCAAACTAAACTAATTAAAGTCTCTGTCGGAAGATAACGGACTCAAACATAAAATGTTTCTTACGGCAAATACAAGATGAATCAAATGGAAGCAAAGCCCTTCTTCCCAAAGTCTCTATGAATCAGGATTACAGAAGTCAAACCACTTTTCGAAGTGCACAGCAAAGAAACACAATCCAGGAACAAGGAACGTTGATTTCTGGGAGCAGGGCGTGGCACCACCAGTCCTTTTATACATAAGGGAAGCCTCTAACGAGGCACATCTGGTTGCAATCACCTCCTCGAAGTCCTCCCTTGTGCCTGACTTCGGTCAGCTCGTCTCCTACGTGCATCCCAAAAAGACTCACAGAAGGGTTCTTGCTCAGCCTCTCTTGTCTCCTCCCCACTGCTCCAAGGCTCAGTCTCTCTTATGTCCTCCTCACTGGCCCAAGGCTCAGTCATTACCTAGGGACCAACTAGCCTCTCTGAGCCCTACTCGGAGGCAGACCCCTGTCCAGAACCCTCCTCCTCTTCCAAACATGACTCAAAAGCCCCCTTGCTGTCAGAGTCTGATAACAGCTCCCAAGGCTCTAGCCGAGTCACAACAGGAAACATTGCCCCTTTTATTTTGACAGATATGTAAATATAAGGACAGCTTCCTGTAGAAATGCGAGGATTGCTCTGTGCCCCTTCATCAATGAAGTCCCCAACACTATTCTCTTAGACGAAGACCAATCCCACTATTCTTTAGACGAAGACCAATCCCACTGCATTACCAGCCACTAATACAAGCCAAAAATTGAAGGGAAAAATGGTCCTTTTGCTGCTGTTACTTATATGTCCAGTCCTGTTCAAAGGTAAGGTGTGACTTTTCTTCCGCAGCCAAAGGTGAGCCAAACTCTCTATACGTTCATTATCTATACATTAATTCACGGACACGTATTAAAATGCATATTGATTCCTAGGTGTCAAATCTGAAGCTCTCCTTGAACAATCTGGAGGAGGTTCAAAAAAGCCTGGGGAGTCCTTCCGCCTTTCCTGCAAAGGTTCAGGGTTTGACTTTGGCAATGCTGGCCTGCGTTGGGTGCGACAGGCTCCAGGGAAAGGACTGGAATGGATTGCAGTTATTTGGTTTGACTCAAGCAAGCAATACTATGCAGAATCTGTGAAAGGGTGCTTCACCGTCTCCAGGGACAATGCTAACAGCCAGCTGTATCTACAAATGGATAGTCTAAAAATGGAAGACACAGCAGTCTACTACTGCACAGCTTACACAGCGAGAGGAAGTGAATCTGGAGATTTGCAAAAACCTCTCCCTGTTATCAATTAGGGTGAAATTCTCTTTTTCAGGATAGCTATTTCTCTTTCTACTTACTTCAGCTGTAGTGTAGACAAATGCCTGATTATTAAAATGGCACAGCTTCAAGTTCTCAAACATTTCCTCCATGTCTACTTTCTATAACAAACTGAATGGTTTAGGCTCTGCAGCATAGCAACAGCATTTACACTTACATAGCAAGAGCAAGAACACTTAGACTTATATACAGTGCTTCACAGTGCTTTGCAGCCCCCACGAGGTGGTTTACAGAATCAGCACATTGCCCCCAACAATTTGGCTCCTCATTTTACCCACCTCGGAAGAATGGAAGGCTGAGTCAACCTGGAGCCTGGTGAGATTTGAATTGCCAAATTGCAGGCAGCCAACTGCTCTCTAACAACTGTACCACCATGGCTCATACCACTTCACACGTACCGCTTCACAGTGCTTTGCAGCCTGTCTATTCAGCATTTTGCCCCCACAATCTGGGTCCTCATTTTACCGACCTCAGAAGGGTAGAAGGCTGAGTCATTCTTGATTTTTATTAAGAATTATTCTTATTATTGTACAATTGTATACAGTGGCCAGTTGTTTCGCCGGATTTGGCATTGGTTACTAGTCGGGGCCCCACCCAGGGGCCTAGGATGTCGTAACGTATTTTCGTAATATGTGTGCAGATCCAAGCAGTGCGGCTTTTTGCATTTGACTGATGGTGATTTTGTCAATTTTTAACTGTTTTAAATGTGATTCCAGTGCTTTTGGAATAGCACCCAGTGTGCCAATTACCACTGGAATTACCACTGCTGGTTTGGGCCATAGTCGTTGAATTTCGATTTTAAGTCCTGGTATTTCGCGATTTTTTCATATTCCTTCTCGTCGACCCTTCTTTCTTTCTTTCTTTCTTTCTTTCTTTCTTCTTTCTTTCTTTCTTCTTTCTTCTTTCTCTCTCTCTTCTCTCTCTCTCTTCTCTCATCTTTCTTTCTTTCTTTCTTTCATTCTTCTTCTTCTTCATCATCATCTTCATCATTATTATTATCATCATTAGTATTATTTCAAAACTTCTCTAATTTCCTCAATGAAAACCTTTGTTTTTCTTGAAAAATAAATAAGATCTTTAAAGACATCTTATTTCTTGCCTAGTAAGCAAATGTAAGGAATCAGCACTGTCGACCTTTGGAAGACGGATATTGAAGCTGGAGCTCAAATACTTATTTGGCCACCAAATAAGGAAGGATAGAAGACAGAGTGGGAAGGGAGCTTGAACATCTTCTAGTCCAACCCCCTGCACAAATAGGAGACACTAAACCCATGATGGGGAACCTATGGCATTTGCTGGCAGCTTATTTTCCGCCTTCCAGAGAGCCAGGGGAGGCTGTCTTCACCCTCCCCGGGCTTTAGGAAAGCCTCCGGAGCCTGGGAAGGGGTTGTGCATGCATGCGCAGGAGGGGGTTGCTCATGCATGCCCAGGTGGGCGAGAGGATGGGATTGGTGTGGGCACGTGTGAGCATGCACTGGTGCGCATGCACACAATTGTGGCACACCATAAGAAAAAGGTTCGCCATCATTGCCCTAAACCATTCCAGGCAAGTGATCTTGAGGAACAGGGGGAAGAGAGATGCTTCCTAGGAAATAATCACATCCATATATCAATACTTACTTTACTTTAATTTAATAAAATTTGTATGCCGCCCACATCCCGGTGGGACTCTGGGCAGTTCACAGCAAAAATAAAAGCAATTAAAATGTAAAAAGATACAATTTTACAATTAGTACATCATCCATTCAATCAAGTGGGGCTGGATATTAATCACAGCCCCAAGCCTGCCGGAACAGCCAGGTTTTGGTTGCTTTAAAACGGAAGGCCGGGAGAGTGGTAAGGGTCCGGATCTCTGTGGGTAGATCGTTCCACAGGGCCGGTGCAGCAACAGAGAAGGCCCTCCCTCAGGGAGCTGCCAGCCGGCATTGTCCGGTCGATGGCAACCGGAGGAGGCCCAACCTGTGCGATCTTATTGGTTGTTGGGAGGTGAATGGCAGGAGGCGGTCTCTCAGGTAGCCAGGTCCTAAACCATGTAGGGCTTTAAAAGTAACGACTAGCACCTTGAAGCGCGTCCGGAGACCAATGGGGAGCCAGTGCAGCTTGCGGAGGATAGGTGTAACATGGGTGTATCTAGGTACACCCATTATCGTTCGAGCGGATGCATTCTGGACCAACTGTAGTCTTCGAACACTCTTCAGAGGCAGCCCCATGTAGAGTGTGTTACAGTAATCCAGTCTTGAGGTGACGAGGGCACCTCAATATTTTTATAAGGTTTTATTCTACAAAGGTTATTCCTTCGAATCACCACTGTGCCTCAGAAGCCTCAGAAGCCACAGTTCTTTGGTGAAGCTTGCTTACTACATTGCATTGTTTATGCTCTATTTATGCAATGATGTTTAAAATAGTTAAGACACCAGTGTCTGGATAACTTAGGACATTGAAGGTAAAGAAGAAAGACAAAAATATTATATCTACCCATGTTTTCCCCCAAAATAAGACAGGGTCTTATTTCTTTGACCCCCAAAATAAGCGCTTGGCCTTATTTTTGGGGAAGTTTTATTATATTTGAGGTGCAGGAGGCGGTGAGCATGGTCACCTCATGGCTGCTGCTGTGTTGCAATATTTCATGGAGGGCTTATTTTCAGCGGAGGGCTTATTTTAGTGCATGCATTCAAAATGAAGAGCCGAGGTGGTGCAGTGGTTAGAGTGCTGTACTGCAGCCACTTCAGCTGACAGTTATCTGCAGTTCAGATGTTCAAATCTCACCGGCTCAGGGTTGACTCATCCTTCCATCCTTCCGAGGTGGGTAAAATGAGGACCCAGACTGTGGGGGCGATATGCTGACTTTGTAAACCGCTTAGAGGGGGCTGAAAGCCCTATGAAGCGGTATATAAGTCTAACTGCTATTGCTATAAAAGCCCGATTGGGGCTTATTATCCGGGAGGTCTTATTTTCACCGACATTTTTGTCTAATGTCAGCGTTAACAAATGTAAATCATCTGGATTTTCCACCCAGAAGTGAATGTACTTTAAAAAACTGCAGAAGATGACATTGTAGTATTTGCTGAACAATGAAGATTTTAGTCTTTGAAATCTATATTGTCACTTAATCTTCTTTGTACATATTGAAAACAAAGAAAAGAAGGTAAAGCAAATTTAACTACAATTGAAATATTGGAAACTGAACAGAAAAAAAGAGACAAAGCGGAAGGGAAAAAAATAACAATTTCTAACGTCCTCTTCTGTATTTCTGTTAATTTATGTTATTTGTAAATATTTAGGCCTACTTAGAAGCCAGGCTGTAAATGTTTATATTTGCCATGCTGTGTGATGCATATGAATTGTTCTTAGAACTCACAATTCTTGATATCTCATGCATCTTAAACATACTTCACTTCAGCCAAATTTATCATAAAAATGACGCTATTGGTCAAAAACCAAACGAGGACCATTAATGCATGTGAATTAAAATATAGTCCATTGCTTTCCTACAGAGAAGACCAAGTTTATCCATGGTTTAGCTCATCACATGTATTTTATAAAGAACTAGCCGATAACCCAGTATTGCCTGGGTATTTATTTATAGGGGGAAATGTCCAGACCAAACGTAATTTCTACTGTTAGATTTCCCCGTTACCAGAGGGAGCCACCTTGTGGAATACCATTACCGTGCCAACTCTACTGCACTGTACAGTAGAAGCCATTTTATGTCAGTACAGTAGAAGCCATTTAAAGGCACAAAAGGCTGCATCTTAACAGAACACACATACTAACCAGTGTTAGGGGTGTCTTACCCCCCCCCCCCCACAGTATTTGTTTCCAGAGGTTAAGTCATCTGTGTACCAAGTTTGGTTGAAATTGCTCAGGCATCCCAGAATTATGCTAAAACAACAAACAAACACACACACACACACCACTATAGATATAGAGATAGATGATATAGAAATAGATATAGATATAGATAAAGATGTAGATGTAGATAGAGATAGAGATAGAGATAGAGATAGAGATAGAGATAGACATAGACATAGAGAGATAGAGAGATAGAGAGATAGAGAGATAGAGAGATAGAGAGATAGAGAGAGAGAGAGAGAGAGAGAGAGAGAGAGAGAGAGAGAGAGAGATAGAGACAGAGATAGATAGATGATAGATAGATAGATAGATAGATAAATAGATAGATAGATAGATAGATAGATAGATAGATAGATAGATAGATAGATAGATAGATAGATAGATGCATGGATGGATGGATGGATGGATGGATGGATGGATGGATGGATGGATAGATAGATAGATAGATAGATAGATAGATAGATAAGAAATTGAAATGTATGAGTGCAGTTGGCTTGCGAAACGCGGCGCCCTCGGCTCCTTTTGACAATCTTTGTTTGCTCTCTTATGCTACACGAACTTTAGACTATTCCAGAGAAGGGGCTGGCTTGGCAGAATATTGGCGAGACTGGGGAGTTGTCTTTGCTGCCTCCCCTTCGCCCCGTCTGAACTGGCCTTCCCTTTGGTGTGGCTGTCCGGTGTGATTTTTCCACGGCTTCGGGGTCTCTCTGCCACCTGGCCCCCTTTATTTATAGTAGCTGGATGCCTGGACTTGCAATCTGGCCACCTAGTGGGTTATTATCATCTATGGAGGCCCAGAGATGTCATCTCAGCCCTTTCAGAGGAAACCCTTCCGGCTTAGGGCACAGTTTCTGGGACGTGGAGGAAGGGAGAGGGACGGAATACCCCTCTCTGGACTGCTCCCCCCCATTGAACTGCTCCCCCCCATTGAACTCAATGAACTCTTGCCAGAACTCTCACCAGATTTGTAGAAGAGAAGACTAAGACAATTAAGACCTTATACAAGCCTTATACGCTTTTGCACATTGCGCAATTTTTAATTTTTAAATTTAAATTTTTTTTTTATTCTAAATTGGTATGATGAGTGTATGAGACTGCATGTGACTGAGTGAATGCGCCCACTTTTATTATCCTATATTGTTGTATTTGTGTGTTTTTAATTATCACGTGGGGACTGTCTGAGTGAACGAATGAGTGTGTCTGATTCGGAGGGCCTGACCGGGAATGCGGGAGCTATAGGTGTGGTTGGGGGAACCACGGACACGGGAGTGGGTCGGAGCATTACGGTCATAACGGGGAGGGGCAGATATGGCGGGGACTTTAGGGCTGGCCATTACCGGGAAGGAGGGTCGCTATGTTACAGCGATCCCTCCTTCCGGCCCTATAGGTCCCACTCCGAGGCCAGATGGCGCGAGTAGTCAGGACCCTGGTCTCCGGCTTGTCGCTAAATGCCAGGTCTGTTGTTCACAGGCTCCCTCGTCCGGGACTTAACTTTGACGAGGGGGGCAGGCCTGGCAATGCTATACTGAAACCTGGCTGGGCCCGGAGGGAGGAGTCCCCTCGTAGAGATGTGCCCAGAAGGATTTCAGGTGCTTCATCAGCCGAAGAGCTCAGGGAAGGGGTGGGGGTGTGGCTATTGTTATTCGGGAGTCGTTGGTTCCTCGTAGATCCCGCCCGGAGCTTGTCGGGTGTGATGCCTGCTGGTGAAGTTGGACCTCAAGGGTCAAGTGGGTCTGCGCTAACGGTACCTGCCTCCCAACAGCGTTGCAGCAGCACTCCCCTCGATCTCGAGTTGGTAGCCGAGCTGGCAGTTGAGTTCCCCGGCTTATGGTCCTGGGGGATTTCAATTTGCCTACGCTCGGTGAACACTCGGATGGGGCGCAGGAGTTCATGGCTTCCATGACAGCCATGGGCTTGACCCAGATAATCGGGGCCCAACTCACTCTGCGGGTCACACGCTCGACCTCGTATTCCTCTCGGAGCAGTGGACTTGTGATCTTGGTCTGAGGGGTAATGAGATCATACCCCTGTCGTGGTCAGACCACTGCCTACTGAGGCTTGACTTCCGAAGACCAAACCCCCACTGTAGGGAGGAGGAACCGACCAAGTGGTTCCGCCCCAGGCGACTTATGGACCCTTTGAGGTTCCAGACGGAGCTTGGGGTTATTCCTGATACTCTCGCCCACAGTCCGGTAGAGACTCTGGCTGCCGCCTGGCATTCGGCAGCATCGGAGACCCTCGACCGGATTGCGCCACTACGGCCCCTCCGAGGCGGCGGATCCCGGAGGCCTCCTTGGTTCACCGAGGAGCTCCGGGAGAGGAAGCGCCGGAGGAGACGCCTAGAGCACTTGTGGAGGTCCGATAAATCCGAACCGAACCGAGCACTCTTAACAGCCTGCACCAAGGATTACATCAGGGCACTTAGGGCAGCAAAGAGATCTTATATTGCCACCTTGGTTGCGTCCGCCGAGTCTCGTCCAGCCGCCCTGTTTAGGATAACCCGCTCCCTCTTAAATAAGAGGGATACGGGGGACCCCTTGCAGGGTAGGGCTGAGGATTATGCCCAGTTCTTGGCGGACAAAGTTGCTCGGTTTCGGTCGGATTTGGACTCCACCTTTGCAGAGCCAGCCGAGGCACGAGAGGACGATTCTGACCATCGCTGGGTTGAGTTTCAGGATGTTACTTCTGGGGACGTGGACAAGGCCATGAGGGCTGTGAGTGCCTCCACCTGTGTACTGGACCCGTGTCCCTCCTGGCTGGTGGCTAACAGCAGGGAGGTGACACGGGGCTGGATCCAAGCGGTTATTACCGCCTCGCTTCGGGAGGGGCACTTCCCCGCCGCACTTAAAACGGCGGTGGTGAGACCCCTCCTGAAGAAACCATCGTTGGATCCAGCCGTATTTAATAACTATCGTCCAGTCTCCAACCTCCCCTTTATTGGGAAGGTTGTTGAGAAGGTGGTGGCCTACCAGCTCCAGCGGTCCTTGGAGGAAGCCGATTACCTGGACCCCTTCCAGTCCGGCTTCAGACCTGGTTACAGCACAGAAACCGCTTTGGTCGCATTGACCGATGATCTCTGGAGAGCCAGGGATGGAGGCTATGCCTCCATCTTGGTTCTCCTCGACCTCTCAGCGGCTTTCGATACCATCGACCATGGTATCCTTCTGCGACGACTGCGGGAGGTGGGGGTGGGAGGCACTGTTTTACGGTGGTTCTCCTCCTACCTCTCGGACAGGTCGCAGTCGGTGTTGGTCGGGGGTCAGAGATCGACCACGAGGCCCCTATCATATGGGGTGCCGCAGGGGTCGGTCCTGTCCCCCGTACTATTTAACATCTACATGAAACCGCTGGGCGAGATCATTCGGAGGCACGGGATAAGATACCACCAATATGCGGACGATACGCAGCTGTATCTGTCCGCCCCGTGCCAACTCAATGAAGCGGTGGACGTGATGAGCCGGGGTCTTGAAGCCGTTAGGGACTGGATGCGGGCTAACAAGCTTGTACTCAACCCAGAAAAGACCGAGTGGCTGTTGTGTTTCCCTCCCAAAAATTTGGCTAGTGTTCCAACGATCAGGCTGGGGGGTCAAAATTTACACCCCTCAGACAGGGTTCGCAACTTGGGAGTCCTCCTGGATCCACAGCTGACTTTGATCACCACCTGTCGGCTGTGACCAGGGGGGCATTTGCCCAGGTTCGCCTGGTGCGCCAGTTGCGACCCTACCTGAATCGGGAGGCTCTCACAACAGTCACTCGTGCCCTCGTGACCTCTAGGCTGGAATACTGCAACGTGCTCTACATGGGGCTGCCCTTGAAGAGCATTCGGCGGCTTCAGCTAGTCCAGAATGCGGCCGCGCGAGTGATCGTGGGTGCACCTCGGTTCGCCCACATAACACCTATCCTCCGCGAGCTGCACTGGCTACCTGTTGGCCTCCGTGTGCACTTCAAGGTGCTTCTTACTACCTATAAAGCCCTCCATGGTAGTGGATCTGCGTACTTGGGAGACCGCCTTCTGCCAATTACCTCCTCTCGACCCATAAGATCCCACAGATTAGGCCTCCTCCGAGTGCCATCTGCCAGCCAGTGTCGGCTGGCAACTACGCGGAGGAGAGCCTTTTCTGTAGCAGCTCCGACCCTCTGGAACGATCTCCCCGTGGAGATTCGTACCCTCACCACCCTTCAGACCTTCCGCACAGCCCTTAAGATCTGGCTATCCCGCCAGGCCTGGGGGTAAAGACCATAGTTTGCCCCCGCCCGAATGTTGAATGAATGTTGTTGATCTTAACTATATATTGTATTCTTATGTTATTGTACGTCTTCCCCTCCCATAAGTTGTTAGCCGCCCTGAGTCCCCTCAGGGAAAAGGGCGGCCTATAAATAAACGCAACTGAACTGAACTGAGTTTGATTGCACACATTTAATCCAGCAATGAAAGTGGACTATAATTCTAAGTGGCCTCCATATGTAACATGGAATCTCAGATCTTCTTCCTCTTTGTCAGCTGTACTTTGGTGTTCAGCTCAGGATGCAGTATGATTATATAGCATTTGGGGGAAAAGATGCAGCCAAGTAATCCAGCTGTGGAGACTAGAATAGAGAAGATCTCCACAGCTACCATGTATTTTCCCTTAGCGCTTAGATAGGTTGGCACAAAGCTCAGCCAAACGCTGCAGAACATCAGCATGCTAAATGTAATGAACTTCGCTTCATTGAAAGAGTCTGGCAACTTCCTGGCGAGGAAAGCTACAGTGAAGCTGATGAGGGAGAGAAATCCCATATAGCCCAGTACAAAATAAAACATGATGATAGAACCTTCATTGCACTTTGCTATGATTTCTTTGGCTAGTGACTGCATATCCAAATCTGGATACGGGGAGGATGTTGCCATCCACACCACGCAAATGCCTGCTTGGATCAGGGAGCTTACGACAACGATGAAGCTAGAAACTTTTCTTCCAAGCCACCTTTTCATGTTGGAGCCTGGTTTGGTAGCCATGAAAGCTACCACCACCATGATGGTTTTGGCCAACATGCAAGAAATAGCTACAGAGAAGATGATGCCGAAAGCAGACTGCTGGAGAAAGCAGGTTACCTTGTTAGGTTCTCCCAGGAACAGCAAGGAAGAAAGGAAGCAGAGGAGGAGAGAAAGGAGGAGAACGTAGGTGAGATCCCGGTTGTTGGCTTTGACAATGGGAGTATTTTGGTGTGTAATAAATATTCCAAGTACCAAGACTGTGGTAAAAGAAAAGCAAAAGGCTGCTGAGGAGAGGATAATCCCTAAGGGTTCCTTGTAAGAAAGGAAAGTTATTACTTTAGGAAAACACCTGTCTCCAGTTCTGCTTGCATAGTGATCTTCTGGACAGGGGAAACAACTGTCCATATCTAAAAAAAAAAAAATAAATAGACTTGAATAATATATAATTGCATGACTATGTTTTTCTGTGGAAGCCTCTATGTTCTGACCCCTTCCTCCGTCCAGTAATGAATGCCGAGACAAGCTTAACTGGAATGTCACAGCACTTTATTAGCAAGAAATCAAAACCTCAGTGGCTGAAAGTCAAGCATAACAAACAGATAAGAACCTTGGCAGCAACTCAGACTTCGACAGATAACAGCTTCTCCAGCGTTAGGAATGACATTGAATCCTGCAAAACCAGGCTCCTCCCAGTCTCTCTTTAAATACTATCTTGAGAGGTGCCTAATTACAATCACCTGGGTCCAATTATCTTTGGTAACTGCATAGCTGCACTCTACGTCGATCTGCCCAGTGTTGCCGGGCATCCAGGAACAACTCCCTTGGCTCCTCTCCACTGCTTCAACGCATGATGTCCGGATCACACTCCCTTGTCTCCTCCCCACTGATCCAAGGCTCAGGCGCCTCTTGGTGGCCAACCAGCCTCTCTGCGCCCTGCTTGGAGTCAGAACCCTGTCCAGGGTCCTCCACATCCTCCAAAGCCAACTCATAGGGCCCCTCACTGTTGGAGTCTGGTGGCAGCTCCAACGGCTCCTGCTGGGCCACAACACCTCTATACCCACAATGACGAACCTCTGGCACGTGTGCCTGAAGTGGCATGCAGAGCCATGTCACCTGGCAAGTGCGACATCACCCGTTCCTCTTTCTGGTGTGCATGTCACACGATGATTAGCTGGCCTTTGCGCATGCACAGTGTTGAAAACCGGAAGAGCTGGTCTTCCATTTTCTGGCATGAGCATATGCGCCAGCCAGCTTAATGGCATTTGTACATGTGCGGCAGTAGCTGGAACACTTGCTGGAAGTTCATGTTCCAGCACGCACATGCCCTCTGGGCAGCTCCTCTTCCTGGTTGCGGCCCAGATGAGCGCATGGGCACTCCCTTTTTGGCCCTCAGGTTCATCATCACTACTCTATACAGACTGATTGGGTCCTCTTTCTGACAGTGAGAACAATTAAAGTAGAACGACTTGCCTTCAGAAGTTTTGGGTGATTCATCACTGGAGACTTTCAAGAACAGACTCAACAGCCACCTGTCTGAAATGGTATAGAGCAGTGAAAGCTAACCTTTCACTTCACAGTGTGCCAACATGCATACCAGAAATGGCACGCAAAACCATTCTGCCTGGAACACATGGCCTCCCTGGCCTCTGCAAGCACGGGAGTGCCAAAACCCGGAAGCCAGCATTCCATTCCATATGTCACACCAGCATCCAAACATCTGGTTTCCAACATGTGTGCACGCCCAAGAAGCTTGCCCAACAAACATCTTGCATTGTGCATGCCCACCCCGGAAACAAGGGTGCTGGCACACACATGCACAACAGAATGCTGGTGAACCCACGTGCGCGAAAGCCAGATGGATGGCATGCATGCAGGCACAGGAACGCACAGAGGAGTCAGCGAGGCTGTGCATCACACATGGGATGGCCCTGCGTGCTGCTTCTGGCACACATTCCATAGGTTTGCCAACATGGGTGTAGGGTTTCCTGCTTGAGCAAGAAGCTCTATAAGGTCCCTTCTAACTCTACTAATCTCTTACCATCCATTATTAAGATGGCCTTCTAAAACATTCTTGTACTATTATTTAAGTATGCTTCTGATTTTCCTTCGTCTTAAAAATGCAGGCAAATTGCTTTCAACTAAACATTCTGGAAAGCATCATATTGAGAAAGACTATATTAGGGGAATGTTGCCATTAAAGTGTTAGTAATATGAACCTCTAGGGGAGTATGGAATACCTTTTTGGCACTGGGTTCCCAAACTGGAATGCACGTGTATGTGTGTGCGTGTGCATGCTGTAGCACCGGAAACCCAAAGACCAACTGGCTGGTGCATGCATGCCTGTTTTATTGGCCATTTTCAGGGGTTCACCGACAAAAGGGCGAATGACAAAACCACGCTTGACTAAACCACGGTGACAAAACCGTGTGTTCTAAAGCGCTCTGACGAATGAGTGCTGAATCACGCCGACAACAGCGCGGTGACAGAAGCGCTCTGTAAAACTAAACCCAACCCTAACCCTAACCCTAAACGTAACGCTAACCCTAACCCTAAACGTAATGCTAAACCTAACCCTAAATCTAACCCTAAACCTAACCCTAACCCTAACCCTAACCCTAACCTAACCCTAAACCTAACCCTAAACCTAACCCTAAACCTAACCCTTAACTTAAATCGCCCTTCTGCCAATGCGCTGTTGTAAATTGCCCTTCTGTCGACATGCTGTTGTCGATGCGCTGTTGTCAGTGCATTGATGACGTTGCGGTTTTAGCGACGCGGTTTATTCGGGCGCGGTTTTGTCGTTCGCCCTTTTGTTGGGTCACGGTTTTCAGGGCATTCTTTGCACCATTTTCAGGATGTTTTTCAGCTGTTTCCAAACCAAAAGCAGCTAAAAAACCCACCTGAAAACAGCCCAAAAAACAGCTTGTTTTTTGGTCATTTTTCAGACCAATTTCTGATCCTCCTGCACCTGTGGAGCAGTGGTGGGATTCAAATAATTTAACAACTGGTTCTCTACCCTAATGATTTCTTCCAACAACCAGTTCACCAAACTGCTCAAAAAGTTAACAACAGGTTCTCCCAAAATGGTGTGAACCGGCTGAATCCCACCACTGCCGTGGAGACCAGCTGGCTTGCGCGCATGTGCATGCCGTAAACCAGAAAAGCAGTTGGCGATGGTGCTTGTTCTCTGTACGCCACCTCTGGTATGTGTGCCTTAGATTCCCCATTACGGCTCTAGAGTAACCAAAATTAATTAAGAGGAAACAAAAGAGGTACATTCAAGGAAAACTAACACATTTTTTTATTTCTTCCATTGGTCAAATCATGCTGCAACTTGTATTTCTGGACCCTGTATTTCAGTAGTGGGTTTCAAAAATTTTTGGAACCTGTTCTGTAGGTGTAGCCTGCTTTCCGGGTCCACTGATGAAACCTTTTCTAACCGGTTCGGTAGATTTGACGAACCGGTTCTACCGAATAGGTGCGAACTGGTACGAATCCACCTCTGCTATATCTTGCTGCCATAAACTCATGGTAAAGATCAATTCAAAACCCACCTTTCCCAATGAAAACCAGTACAAAATGTTTTACAGATGGCACCTGGCACCAATAAGGTTAGCTAAAATCTTAACAAATACCTCCCCAAAATGTTGGAAAGGCAAATCAATACACGGAACATATTACCATTTATGGTGGACTTGTGAGGAGGCTAATTTTTTTTGGAAAAGGATCAAAAATTGGCTGGAGGCAATAAGAGGGGTTAATATAGAATGGAAACCTGAAGTTTTTTTATTAGGAATAATGTCTGTGAAATACAAAAAAGAAATCCAGTATTTAATACTACATATAATTACGGCGGCAAGGATTGCCTTTGCCCAGAAATGGAAAAACCAATTAATTCCAAGCGAAGATGAAATAATAAGAAAGCTTATGGATTGTGCTGAAATGGACAAACTAACTAAAGAAATCCAGGGAAAAGAAGAATCAGAAGTCTACCAGATATGGGATAAATAGTATAGGTGGATGGAGGAAAGGAATAGAGGGAATCAATGAAGGAATATAACAAAACTCAAAAATAATAGTTATGAGTAATATAAGAAGGTTAAGAATGGTGAAATCCAAATGAAACAATAGAAGGGGAAATAATATAAGGTGAGCGGTATCGATTGATAATTGCTATTAGAAAGAACAGGAAGCCCCTGTTCGTATTGTATTGTGTAAATGTGGTGTACGTCTAGGTTTTGTGTGTGTGTATTTTGTATGTTTGTTAATAAAAAATAAAAAATAAAAAACCCACCTTTCCATTTTGAAATCATTCCTTCAGGGCATTGATTACAGCCATAGCAGCAGAATTTCTTCCCTTCCTCCTTTTTTTTATGATAACCCGGATCACAGGAATTTGTGCACACCGAAAGAGGAACCTTCTAACCAGAAAAGAGATGATTCATATTTTAACAATTTCGAAGGGACATTTTCGAATCCAAACAGGAGAAATATATAGTCCCATTTTTCTTGCTGTAATTGATCTGTTAGGGCAGGATGTCTCAAAGATGCTTTTTCAAAAGGCAACTGGACTATGTTTTTCCTTGAGGAAGAAGACCTTTTGCTTCCCAACCAAGAAGCTTCGTTAGTTCTGACTGATTGAGAATTATCAGAACTGTCAGAATGGATGAAGCTTTGTCTTCTTCCTCAAGGAAAGGCATAATCCAGTTTGTCACAGTTTGTTGCATAAATTCAAATCCAGAAAGCACACATAGATTGTTGAATATCTAGGCCAGCAACAGCCAGCAACAGCCTATGCTGCGCCCTGATTGGCTGGGATGCAGCATAGCCTGTTGCTAGCCAGCTACCTCCCCTGATTGGTTCTGACAGTTCTAACCCCTGATTGGTTCTGACAGTTATGACAGTTACAGTTGCTAGTATAAATACCCTGGCGCGATCTCCGTGGTTTTGAATCGCTGTCATCTTTCTATGTATTCAATAAACATCTTGTTCGTGATGCCTGGCTCCTGCGTTTTCCCTCAATACACTAAACTGGCGACGAGGATGGGATCGCGATTCCCGCAGAGCCTAGGACAACAACATGAGCCAGCCACACAAGTCACGCGAACGCTGGGGAAAATTCAGCTGGATTCATTAACTTCTTTATATACATAAGAATAGATGAATAAATGTACAACACCAGCAGGTGGTTCTTCCAAGTAAACACAAGGCAGGAGAGTTACAGGCAAACACAAGCCATTAGTTTCATTTTTGCAGACAAGCCCAGACAGATTGCTAGTTTTCTTCTCAGAGCAGCAGACGGTTTAAGTTTCTGTTTCAATTCTCTGCACAGACTCAGATCTGTTTAAGCTCCCATTGGCTGACTTAGTTTGCTATGCCTATTCATTGGCTGACCTAGTTCCCAGGTCTCTCCCAGTCATGAATATTTTAACACAGATGCCTTTTGAAAAAGTACCTTTGGGACAACCATGACCATAGACATTAGGGCAGGTCCATACTAAGTTTATTTCTCTGACAATTGAGCCATTTGAGACTCCTCCTCCCTTGTCTGATTATTTCCTAAGAAGCATCTCTTGCTCCTGTTCCCCTCCTCTCTCTCTCTCTTATCTATCTGACTGACTGACTGTCTGTCTGTCTGTCTGTCTGTCTGTCTCTGTCTGTCTGTCTGTCTGTCTGTCTGTCTATCTATCTATCTATCTATCTATCTATCTATCTATCTATCTATCTGTCCCATCCATCCATCCATCCATCCATCCATCCATCCATCCATCCATCCATCAATTTCAGTATCTATCATCTATCTATTAATTGAGCCATAGATCTTCTATTGCAGGGGTGTCAAACTCAATTTCATTGAGGGCCACATCAGGCTTGTGTTTGCCCTTGGGGGCTGGGATAAGTGTGATCAGGGTGGGCATGGCCAGCTTGACATCACATGTGTCGGGGGTGTCTGTGGTGACCTGAGTGCTCTGGCAGCAAAAACAGGCTTCTGAGCTCCATTTTCAGCTGTGATGGACTCCTGCACTCTGGCAGCAAAAATGGGACACCCCTAAGGTCCATTTTCATGACAGGAGGCCATCACAACTGAAAACAGAGCCTGAGAAAACAGTGTGCGGCTCCCCGAGCTCCATTTTCACAGGCAGAGGAACCACAGGCTGGTCCTTTACTGTTTCTAGGGTGGTCCCATGGGCCAGATCTAAGCACCCCATGGGCCAGATCTGGCCCCCAGGCCTTGAGTTTGACACCCCTGCTGAAGATCATCCACACCTTCCATTATAAATGTGGACCATCTCTAAGAGCAGAATGCATACCTGGTTATAAAACTCTGGCCACAAAATTTTATTTTCATGGATGGTAATATTTTTCCCTTCAAAACCATGAGGGCTCAGTTCTCCAAGTTTCGTTCTAACAAAGGAGTTGTTGGGGAATATGACCAAATTGACAATATCAAATCCAGCAACCAGTTCTCCCTTTTCATTAAAGGACACTGTTTCTCCAGCTGAGTTGTTAAACCCAATGCATTGAAGGACTGAGTGGAGCTAGAGGAAAGAAGGAAAGAAAAGCTGATGGATTTAAAGGTATTTGAAGATATAGAGATATTGGGAAAGAATTCTCTCTCAATAGATGAATTCAGTGATACTTAAAATTGTTCTGACTGAGGCTTCCCCAAGAAGCACGAGGCAGAGTCCTGATCCTGACAAAAAGCCTTTTATTAAACAAATGTGCATTCCTCTCATTCACATTCAGCAAGGCCTGGCAAACAGTCTTTCAAAGGCATATTTATGACTACAGACCTTATCTATCTTGGAAAGCTGCCATGTAAATATTTTCCAAGTTAGGTGCTGTGCAAGGAAAGGCTGGGCACTGAGTCTCTGAGATTCACAGACAGATCTTCACACTCCTGAAATGAATCTAACAACCAAATGAATGAATTGTTTCCTGCAAAAGCCCCTTCCCCTTTTGCTCCTCTTTTATTTCCTATGGGAGAGGCCCACTACCCACTAACCTTGGTGGGTTTCAAAAAAATTTCAAACCTACTCTGTGGGTGTGGCCTCCTTTGTGGAAGTGGCTTGTTGGCCATGTGACCTAGTGGGAGTGGCTTGCCGGCCATGTGTTTGTTTTCTTTCTTTCTTTCTTTTTTCTTTCTTTTTTTTCTTTTCTTTCTTTTTCTTTCTTTCTTTCTCTCTCTCTCTCTCTCCTCTCCTCCCTCCCTCTCTCTCTCTCCTCTCTCTCTCTCCTTTCTTTTGTCTCTCTGTCCCTTTTCCTTTTTTTTTTTTTTTCTTTTTCTTTCTTCTTTTTTTCTTTTCATTTCTTTCTCTCTCTCTCTCTTTCTTTCTCATCTCACTTTTTCTTCTCTTTTTTTTTAATTTTCTTTCTTCCTTTCTCTCTTTCTCTCTGTATCTGTCTGTCTGTGTTGTCTCTCTCTGTGTGTGTGTGTGTGGTGAGTTTCAAAAATTTTGGAACCTCTTCTATAGGTGTGGCCTGCTTTCTGGGTCCACTGTGGAACCTCTTCTAACCGGTTCGGTAGATTTGACGAACGGTTCTACCGAACTGGTGCAAACTGGCAGGAACCCACCTCTGCCTTCCACCTGTGACTTTACTCCCAAGTCAACCTGATTTCTGAGTTGTTCTTTCTTCTGGAATCTATGACATGTGCACAGTGGGAACAGGCTCTAGCTGTTTCTCTGCCTCACTACGGTCTAGCTCCCTAAGCACTTGATCACTATCAGACAGACTCAGGCCCTGTCTTGCCTCTGACCAGAGCCTCATCTGAGTCTTCCCCTGCCTCCGGGACTGGCCCATGCTCCTCCCCAATCTCCTCACTGTGTCTGACTCTGCTGCCAGTGCTGCTGGATGCTGGTGGGCCACATAAAAATATAGAGGATTTTGGCTAGGAATTCTCACTCAGTTACAAGCACTGTATACTGATGCATACCACATAACTAGAGAATGGGGCTTTGGAAGAGTTTAATTCAAAATGATGCTAACTCAGTGCTATTTTCTCCAAGTAATTTGGCCATCTCCAGTCTGACTTTCTAATGAGACATGGCCCGACAACTTCTATCCTTCTTCCAAATTATTCTTGTCTGTGTCAAGAACTGATAAACAGCTTGTTGCATTAGTTCATATCATTCTCGCTTTATTACTTCAAGATCTTAGGCAATCACAAGTTGCAGAAGTCTTTCAACTTTTTTGGTCTGTTACTGGAAAATCAGACTGCTGACCAACCGGCTGCTCTTAGAAGGCCAGATCCTGAAGATGAAACTCAAATACTTTGGCCACCTAATGAGAAGGAAGGACTCACTGGAGAAGAGCCTAAAGCTGGGAAAGACAGAGGGCAAAAGAAGAAGGGGACGACAGAGAATGAGGTGGCTGGATGGTGTCACTGAAGCAGTAGACATGAGCTTAAATGGACTCCAGAGGATGGTAGAGGTCAGGGAGGCCTGGAGGAACATTGTCCATGGGTTGTGATGGGTCCAGGGGTGGGTTCCTTCCAGTTCTAACCTCTTCTATAGAAGAGGTTCCACAAATCTACATGCCGTTAGAACCGGTTCCAGGTCCCTCCCCCCGCCCGCCGCACATCATCAAAATGAAGAGTGAGAGGAGGAATTCTGGGAGTTGAAGTCCACAAGTCTTAAACTGTCAAGTATTAACACCCCTGTTTTTTTCTAAAGGGTTAGGGGTGCAAGGGTCTTGTAACTTGACAGCTTTAAGACTTGCTTCAATGCCAGAGTTCCTGAGCAACATGACTGGAGGAGGAATTCTGGGAGTTGAAGTCCACAAGTCTTAAAGCTGTCAAGTTTGAACACCCTAGGGTTTTTTTTCTAAAGGGTTGGGTGCAAGGGTCTTGTAACTTGACAGCTTTAAGACTTGTGCTTCAAATGCCAGTTTCTGAGCCAAGTTTTGGTTGCTAAGCAAGAGCGTTGTGAAGTGAGTTTCACCACATTTTACAAGTTGGCCATGCCCACCCAGTCACATACTGGCAAGCTGGTCACATGGCCAGCAAGCCACTCCCAAAGCAGGGCCATCTAGAGAAGAGGTTCTAAAAAAATTGAAACCCACACTGGATGGGTTGGACATGACTTTACAACTAACAACAACTGAAAAATCACAAAGTTCCTTTGCATATATACCAAACCTCTTGAATTCTCCTAGACCTTGGAGTGATGTGATACCTCCATGAGTAAAACCACTATGCTTCACTTTGACCAAATGAACTGCTTCAGTTCTGTGGGAGCAAGGTATAGCTTTCACAGGACTGTAGCTGAAATGTTACCTGCCAAGGTTGGATGTCTTGAAGACGTTGTCTTCTCATTATCTCTCCGAATGGAGATCTAGATGACAGCATAGCATGTAGAGCATGTGCTATGGAATAGACTGCATTGTACACACTGTAACTGTGACCAGTCATGCTCATCTCAAAAACAGGACTAGGAGATCTCTTAACTTCTCCTCACCATTACATCTACCAGCAACATCATGGGTTCTTGAAAACTGGAAGCAAACACTCAAAAGCTTGTTCCCAGAATTTCTTGAGAAAACCACTCCCTTTTGTCTCCAAAGGTGTTATGCTGAAGGTAGGCTTGGAATCCCAGAGGCTTATTTGAATGAATAGAGAAGGAAATCGTCCCTTGGAAAATTTTAAAAAAAGTACGAGTAATGTAGGATGTCACAGTGAAATCAATCTGGACAGTGGTAATCCATATCTTTCCCAGGGATATGTTTGCTTCGTATGATGATCTGCTAGAGGCACTAAAGTGCTCAGCCACAGAAGGGTCATACTTTCCCCATAAAGATGCATGCTCTAGCTTGCCTGTCCATGAAGGTTTGATAGACAAGGGATGCCATATCTTGAAGTTCATACAGTGGAAGGAAGAGACCTTGCTTAGGGAGCATTTTCTGAAAGCAGAACAGATTCCATTTCATGCAAGATCTTTTCCAGGTTGTCCAAGAAATGTCCCCTGTGTCATCATCCACAGCGAGTAGCCCAACCCATGTCCATCTGAAATGGAGAAGCAATTGGACCAGACCTTTAGAGATGACTTTCGTTTGGGACCATGCGATAAAAGGAAAGTGAATGTGTTTTGTCTTCTGAGGCAAATGAACCATAACTAAGCTAAAAAGGAATGTAAGACCTTTTTTAAAAAAAAGATAGATTGGGCAATTGGCCTATCAGTGTATCGACTTTTTGAGAAACTACATTTGGAAAATAAAGCCATGAATTAGAAACCATCAAGATTCTATATATCTTCATTTTTTTCTTCTTCTTCTTCTTCTTCTTCTTCTTTCTTCTTCTTCTTCTTCTTCTTCTTCTTTCTTTCTTCTTCTTCTCTCTTCTCCTCTCTCTCTCTCTCTCTCTCTCTCTGTGTCTGTCTGTCTGTCTGTCTCTGTTTCTCTGTTTGTTTCTATATCTACTCGTTTCTCTGTCTCTCTCTCTCTGTCTCTCTCTCTCTCTCTCTGTCTCTCTCTCTCTCGTCTCTCTGTCTCAGTCGGTTGGCGGCTCCCCGAGGGAGGGCCTTCTCTGTAGCTGCACCGGCCTTGTGGACGAGCTTCAGGCTGAGATCTGGACCCTCACCACCCCCCGGCCTCCGTAAAGCGACTAAGACCTGGCTGTTCCAGCAGGCCTGGGGCGTTGAGTATTCCAGCCCATTTGATGAAATGGATGCTGTGTTGATTTTTAATTTGTAATTTTAAATGTTTAAATGTTTTTATTTGCTGTTTTTATTTGTGGTGAGCCGCCCAGAGTCCCTAGGGAGTGGGCGGCATACAAATACCATTAAAGTTTGAAAGTAAAGTAAAGTCAGTCGATCTCTGTCTCTCTGTGTCTCTGTCTCTGTTCTCTGTTTGTTTTTGTTTGTCTCTGTCTCTCTGTCTGTTCTGTCTCTCTTCTCTCTGTGTGTCTCTCTCTGTCTGCCTCTGTATTTCTCTCTCTCTCTCTGTGTAAGTCTCTCTCTCCTGTCACTCTGTGTCTCTCTCTCTCTCTCTCTCTCTGTATCGTATGTCTGACTCTGTCTGTCTCTCTGTCTGTCTATAGCTCTGTCTTTCTGTCTCTCTGTCTCTCTTCTATCTTGTCTCTCTGTCTCAGTTGATCTCTGTCTCTGTCTCTCTGTCTCTCTCTGCCTCTCTGTCTCTCGTTGTCTCTGTCTCTTCTCTCTTTGTGTCTCTGTCTGCCTCTGTATTTCTGTCTGTCGTCTCTGTCTCTGTCTCTCTCTCTCTGTCTCTCTCTCTCTCTCTCTCTCTCTCTCTCTCATGCAATATAACAGGAGAAGGAATACATTAATGGTACATTAACAAGTTTGATTTCCTCAACGTTGGTTTTTACCTGTGGAATCTTGTAGAGATTTAAGAAATCTGCCATGTGGGTGGAGATGTCCAAACTCATTCCCCCAACACGCCATAAGAGTCCTTCTGGGTCACATTTATAATTTGGGAGGAATCTCTGTGATTGAACAGCAAGTCCAGGGTGGTCCAGTAGGTCATGTGTGCATCATAATAGCTATCATAAACGTGAAATCCGAGTGTGAAGTTCGGCAAGAGGTTTGCACTCTCATTTATCTCATTTACAGCAAATGCCAAAGTCAGGACATGCTGATAGAATTTTGTCACCATCCTGCAAAGAGAAATACATGGCCCAATTATTCAGTGGACACAGAATTTCTATATTTTTAGAGAGAGAAAATGATTTGAGAGAAGAGGATTGAGATGTATAAAAGTGTAAATAGTTGGAGAAAATAGGCAGGGAGAACATCTTGATTTATTTTCAAAGTACTAGAACAAGGGTTCATCCAATGAAGGTGGATATAATTGGAATAATTGAAGGCAATATAGAACTGATTAGAGGCACGTGGTGGCTCAGTGGCTAACACACTGAGCTGTTAATCACAAAGGTTGGCAGATCGGCAGTTCGAATCCTTAGTGACTTGTCCCAGCTTCTGCCAACCTAGAGTTCAAAAGCATAAAAATTCAAGTAGAAAAATAGGGACCACTTTTGGTGGGAAGGTAAATGAGTGTGTGGGGTCTCTAACAATGCTTTGAACTCTAAAAACATAGTGCTTATAAGCGTCCTAAATATGCAATAGCAATAGCAGTAGACTTATATACCGCTTCATAGGGCTTTCAGCCCTCTCTAAGCGGTTTACAGAGAGTCAGCATATTGCCCCCAACAATCTGGGTCCTCATTTACCCACCTCGGAAGGATGGAAGGCTGAGTCAACCCTGAGCCGGTGAGATTTGAACCGCTGACCTGCTGATCTAGCAGTAGCCTGCAGTGCTGCATTTAACCACTGTGTCACCTTGGCTCTTAACTGTAAGCAAGCTTCCTATAATCCCTTTGCTGTCCTCACCACTCTCTGTATGGACTTTCAATCTCAGGCAGTTCAAAAGCATGTAAAAATGCAAGTAGAAAAATAGGGGCCACCTTTGGTGGGAAGGTAACAGCATTTCGTGTTTTTCGGCATTTAGTCATGCCAGCCACATGACCATGGAGATGTCTTCGATAGCACTAGCTTCGGTTTGAAACAGAGATGAGCACCAGCCCCTAGAGTCGAGAATACTAGCACATGTGTGAAGGGAACCTTTACCTTTCCATAATAAAACTGATCAAAGAAAGCACTGTTACAGATAATTGAACAGTGAGATTAAATTATTACTGGTGATGACTACTAAATGTGGTCTTTTCAAAATGAATTCATGGAAGAGATGATGGTTAGATGATTCTTTTGTTTTTGTTGTTGTTGTTGTTGTTGTTCTGATTTGCTTTTCCTTCTCTCTGTGTGTCTTTTAAAGCATAGCAATTAAAGTACTGAGCGAGCAAGAGATGATGGATAATTTCTCTTTTTTGTTGTTCTGATTTGTTTTTCATTTCTCTCTTCTCTCTTTTCTTTTTCAGTGGATGACATGATTAGAAATTAGATAGGATAGAAGGAATAAGCCTTTTAATAAAGGCTGAAGCTAGAATAAGTGATAGGCATAAGAGAAGGAGGAATATTATGTATACATTTTTATATAATAAAGTAAGTAACAAGAGAAAACATGGAATAATTGAATAATGATAGATTGCAACCTAATATAAACATGTATTATTATAGAAAAACAAAAATTGATTGAATGAAATAATTATGATTAATTTTATCACTTTTACTTGTATTAGAATGTATGACACTCAGGTACCACACTGTTCATGCATTGATTTGATATATTTCTAAAAAATAAAAATAAAACTTGTGGGGGGGGATGAATTCATGGAGAACAGCTGTAAGAGAGGCTATTTTCCTTATCTAAAGACTTGATGTACACAAGCTGCAGGCTTACAATAATGTCAAAGAAAATTCTGTGCTGATCAGTAAGAAACAAAGTGCTGAATAAAAATGACTTGGCCAAAAACTGGCTCTTTTTCTTGTTTTGAATACCTTTTAGACATCAATCCTAACACTGATCAAATTATTGAAATCCTGTACTGCTCCATTTAGAGATACTTGTGGAAAGTATCTTTTACTTCTCTCTATACCAATGGCTATCTCAAATGATCCTTCTGTTAAACTACTGAAGTTTGGAGATGATACAACAATGATTGGTCTCATTCGAGAGTAGGATGTACAGATGGAAGGTTGAACAACTAGCCTTGTGGTGCAACCAGAACAATCTTGAACTAAATACACTCAAAAACCATAGAAATGGTGGTAGATTTTAGGAGAAACCCTCCTATATCATCACCTCTTACAATACTAGACAACACAGTATCAACAGAAGAGACCTTCATATTTCTTGGTTCTATCATATCTCAAGACTTAAAATGGGCACCTAACATCAAAAATGTCGTCAAAAAAGCAACAAAGAATGTTCTTTCTACGCCAACTCAGGAAGCTGAAACTGCCCAAGGAGCTGCTGATTCAGTTCTACAGTGAATCATTCAGTCTGTCATCTGCACCTCTATAACTGTCAGGTTTGGTTTTGCAACCCACAAGACAGACATGGAACTGAGTTAATTAGAACTGCAGGAAAAAAACAATTACTACCAATCTGCCTTCCATTGAGAACCTGTACACTGCACCAGTCAAAAAGAGGGCCATGAAACTATTTACAGACCCCTCACATCCTGGACATAAATTGTTTCAACTCCTAGCCTCAAAACGACTATAGAGCACTGCACACCAAGACAACTAGACAGAAGACAGTTTTTTTCCCCCGAACGCCATCACTCTGCTAAACAAATAATTCCCTCAAACACTGTCAAACTATTCACTAAGGCTACATATCTATTACTACTAGTCTTCTCATTGTTCCTATCACCCATCTCCTCCGCTTATGACTGCAGGACTGTAACTTTGTTGCTTGTATCCTTAACGATTTATATTGATATTGATTGTTTCCTGTTTGCTTATTTGTACCCTATGACAATCATTAAGTGTTGTACCTTATGATTCTCGATGAATGTATCTTGCCTTTTTTTTACACTGAGAGCATATGCACCAAAGGCAAATTCCTTGTTTGTCCAATCACACTTGGCCAATAAAGAATTCTATTTTATTCTATTGTAGAAAACATTCTTTTTTTCAAAGGCCACTTTTTATAACCATTAATGAAATAAGGAGAGCAAACTTTCAAAGCCTGAGAATTGAACCTGCTTATAAGGTCTTTGTTCAATGCTAAAAGCTGTATTTGGCCCTTGAGTTGGATGGGGAAGGGTGAACTCCAGTCATTTCTTTAGGTATTTATTGATGAAATTTATTGCTGCCCATCTCATGGTTCAGGAACATCAAAACAGTCATCAGGTGAAGTGGCAGAATAAATAGAACCAAAATTCTATTTATCTAGGAGTACAAAATTTTCTGTACTTAGGAGTACTCATCTCAAATGATCTAAACCCCAGCTCACTGTAGCAGCCTTGCCAAGAAGGCATTAAGAGTGGTTAATTTAATTTTGCGGTAACATTGTATTGCAAACTAGGACATACAAAACCTTTGCCAGACCAATTCTCAAATACAGCTTGTCTGCCTGGAATCCACACTGTATATCGGACATTAACACAATTGAGCGAGTCCAGAGGTATTTCATGAGAAGAGTCCTCCACTCCTCTGCTCACAATAGAAGATATTATGCCACCAGGCTTGAAATTTTGGGCTTGGACAACCTAGAACTACGTCGCCTATGGTCTGAACTAAGTGTAGTACACAAAATTGCCTGCCTACTATGTCCTACTTGTCAATGACTACTTCAGCTTCACAATAATACACAGGCAAACAATAGATACAAACTCAAGGTAAACCACTCCAAACTCGATTGCAGAAATGTGACTTCAGCAACAGAGTGGTCATTTCCTGGAATGCACTACCTGATTCTGTTGTTACATCCTGAAACCCCCAAAACTTTAACATTAAACTGTCTACTGTGGACCTCACCCCATTCGTAAGAGGTCTGTAAGGGGGCATGCATAAGCGCACCAGCATGTCTGTTCTACTGTTCCCCATTTATTCGTACCCATTTCCTGGGTTCGTGCCCATGTTTATACTTATACCTGTTATCTTGTGCGTGTTTGACAAACTGAATAAATAATAATTATAATATTTATTAGTACAATCTAAATAATGACATCTATTTGCCCCTCCCGAGCTCATGATGCTTTTAATTATTTTCTCCCATCAAGGAAAGTGGTGAGAAGGTTAGATTGAAGACCCCTTCAGAAGGATCGTATTGGGTCCGTTAGAACCCCCCAGCAATAAAAGTATCAAGTGCGATCTCAGAGCTTTGAGATTGCACATCGTCTCGTCACGGCATCCAGGCTCCGCCTCCTAATGGGGGAAAATGCTATGATATAGGATATAGTTAAATAAAGAAAGGATAATGATAATGAATTATATACATGGAGGATTAGAAAACTTTGGTATTAAATATTATGGATGTTTAGCTAAAACAGGATATGAGGACTTAATGTTAATGGAGGATTTTATAAATAAGTAAATGAAATGCCAGCATGTGGTTATGGATTGAATCTTGGTATACTTAAGGATGAAGGATGTTTAAATAACTGTAGTCAAATAAAAGTGGAGGTATGATGATGTCAATATAGTAAATATTTGAGTTAAGATATTTGAACTAATTTGAATTAATATGAATTATATTTGATGACGGTGGAAGAGATGCACAAAAGCTTTTTGTAACCAGCTGATATACTTTTTACAATATATGTTTGTTTTGAAAATAAATTAAAAAAAGAAGGCTCGTATTAAAAAGAAAAATGCAAGAAGAAACAAAGAAGAAACAAAAATGGGGAAAACAGCAAAGAGGATGGGGGTGAAAATTTGAAACCACTGATAAGAAGGATTTAGAAAGTATTGCATAATGTCAATTGGAAATTATACAATCTTCTTATTAAGATTGTTAAGTATTATACAGTTGTCTTTCAATCAAGTTCAGATTATTTGCATGGATTCTTCAGAAATATAATGCCTTGATAACTAGGCGTTAGCCTGTTCCTTTTATCCATTGACTTCCCTGGCATTCCTGTAAGTCCTAATCAATACTGATTTTGTCACTTCTGTGGTCTTCTACTTTTTCTGTATTTTCTTAAAAAGTTAAAACTCACAAAGCACATTCTAGATATTCCAGCATTTTACTGGAACTCCAAGCTGACATATGTAAGGGAAAGTATATACATACATACAGTACAGATGCATTTATATATAGCCTTACACTGCAAGTTCCATATTTAGATCTGTGTAAGGGTGTCGCTCAAAGTTAACTGCAGGGAAAAAGCAAACGATTTGAGAAGCCATGCCACCAATGATGAGATCCCCAGGTTTATGCCATTCGTGAGGAACCGGCTGCACCTCAATCAAGGGGCAGTTGATGCTGGATTTGGCACATGATATTTGGGGCAACATCAGGAGTAACACTACTAGCATCAGAGCCGACGAGAAGACCTTTTCTCTGGATGTAGCCATTGCTGCCTCATCCCTTGGATTGGCTACTTTTACCCAAGGTCCACAGAAAGCTTGAAGACCTGACTTGGGAAACTGTCTCCACCTGAACGTGAATATCAACATCCTTCAGAATGCATGAGTCCCTGCATGAGTGATGCAGAACAATTTGAAGAGACCATAGTATATCTTACAGAATTGTGCCTCTTTCTGTTTCTGGTTATGGCTCTGAAAGGTAAAACCCAGGGGATTTGTTAATCATATTAATCTGAAGACGACTCGGGCTTGTCTGTTGCTTTCTGCCTTATTTTCCAGAACGTTCTTGGCATTGTGCCGAAGCAAACTAATGGTAAATAATTTCAAGGGGCGTTGTTTGGCCTCTGTGGAATATCCTTGACAACTAATGATTTTATTCCCCTTCTTCTCCCCCCTTCTTTTTCCTCCTTTGTTTTCAAAACAGATAATTGGAAATAAGAATTGAAATAATGCGGGCATCTAAAAATGCATAAGGAAGGTAAATCCCACGTGTGCAATGATGTTATCACTCAATTGGCATGACTTAGGAAAGTGCATCTGGTATTGTGACACTGTATCAACCACCATAGAACTTTCCTTCAAGTTGACATTATCACAGTTTTTCTAGATGCTACAGAGGAGCAATTGGTAACATTACTGCAAACCAACCATAAAACAATGTGCCACAAAATAAGTGTTGGTCATAAAAAATGACATAAAGGTAAAGGTTCCCCTCACAGATGTGTGCTAGTCATTCTTGACTCTAGGGAGCAGTGTTCATCTGCATTTCAAAGTCAAAGAGCCAGCACAACGGGAGCTCACTCCATTATGCGGTGCTAGGGATTCGAACCACCAAACTGAGCTATGGAGGTGGTCAACAGTATTAAGTATCTGGGGTGCAGAAAATGAACAATCTGAATTTTTCCGTCCACACATTGTCCTTAGTGAAGCGTGCAAACCAGCAACTGCATTTCCTGGGTCGGATGAGGAGAGCACATCTTTCTCCTTCTGTCCTGGACACTTTCTACAGAGGCACAATTGGGAGTGGTTTAACAAACTGCATCCCTGTTTGGTTTGGTGGCCACAGTGCCTCAGATAGAAAGTCCATACAGAGAGTGGTGAGGACAGCAGAAAAAATTATAGGACGCTTGCTTCCTGTTATTCAGGATCCTGCTTATAAGCGCTATGTGCTTAGAGCTCAAAACATTATTAGAGACCCCACACACCCACTTGGCGGTCTGTTTCTCTTGCTCCCTTCTGTGAGTAGGTTTCAAAGTATTTCTAGCAGAATAATCAGATTCTGTAACAACTTTGATCCCTATGCCATCTGTCTCGTAATCTTGCAACAATCATTATTCTTGCCTTGTATATGTATATGTCTGAACTAGACTGTGTTTTTTCTCTGTGTCATATAATATATGTGGGTCTATGCATAATTATTTATTTATTCATTTATTTATTTATGTTATGTAGTCTATATTGGAGGTGGTGACCCTTTGAAAACTGTATACAATGAAATTTCATTTTAATGTATGCCAATTAGTGTACATTCAGTGACAATAAAGTTATTCTAACAGAAAACAGAGCTAGGTTGCGCATGGGCGAGGAAGATGGCTGCCGGGTCTGCCGCTCGGCTTCTGTACTATAGTTAATATCTGTAAAAGTTGGATTCGGCACTCGGGAGCTGACCCAAAGGAGGTGAGGTCGCCTGAACATCCAGCGACCCTGGGACTGGCAGCGGCAACGGAGAATTCGATCGCTCCGAGCTGCCAGCTCGAGAAGACACTGAGCTCTGAAAGACACTGAGCTCCGGGAAGCGCTGAAGGATATCGTCACGCTGATATTGCTGGCCACGGGTGCCGCCGAACGCCGAACATCGCCTAACATCGCGGCTCGAATGCAAGAACTGTGAGGATGGCGAGGATCGATTTGAACAAAGAGAGCTGGTGAGAGGAGAATTTGGGAGGCGACGCAAGCACCGGAAACGGTTTACGCTGCTGCTGCTGGCTTCCTGCCGGCCTCCGACATTGCTGGTGACGGAGGCCACCTAATGCCGACGAAAACCGCGGCTTCAACCAAAAAAGAGAACCTGTGGAGACTGCAAGGCTGTAAGACTGATAAACAAAACCTGTGGAGTCTACAAGCTGATAAAACAAAAAAAGAAGAGAACTGGTGAGAGAGGAAACTGGCCCCTGGGACTGAGTCGAGGGAGTGGGGGAGTGATACAGACGACCTGGGATTAGTGCTGGCAGCGGACCGGTAAAATTTCACTCTCCGAGCTACCAGCCTCGAAGGGACACTAACATTTGTGGATATTGCCATTGACCATCTTGGATTCTATCCTGGATTCTATTTCTGACGCCTTGGGGCCTTAAGAACACCGAGCCCTATCGCTGAATAGAACGTCCCCCCTCCCCTTCCACCAGAGACAAGCATTTTCCCCCCTATGACTCTTTGATCTGGAAATGTTACTAGGGGGATGGTTGGAATGAACTTAGCCACCAAACTTTTCCCACCATGGTTAACCTCCTGGTTTACACTACTGCAGCTGCTACCCGAACTCACCCTGCTCCCAGCCCCCCCCTCCTTGGACTATATTGAACTCTTTAGAGGAGCCCCCTCAAGGTGTGGCCCCCCTCAGGAGAGGGGGAAGGCACCTTTGGACTATTATACATTTAGTATGGACTTTGTGAACCTGCACAATTTTTCTAATTTTATTTTAAATAGGTATGTTGAGTGCATGGGATTGTATGGGATGGTATGAATGAACTCACTTTTTACTATTAATATTGCTGTATTGTGTTTTAACTTTTTAGTGAGGACTGTCTGTGTGAGAGTTTGGGTATGACTGATTCGGAGGACCTGGCGGGGTATGCGGGGGTCTCGGGGTGGTTGGGGGAACTACATCCACAGGAGAGGGTCAGGGCATTGCGGTCATAACAGGGAGAGGCAGATATGGCGGGGACTTTAGGGCAGGCCATTACCGGGGAAGGAGGGCTCGCTATATCACAGAGATCCCTCCTTCCGGCCCTAGGAGTCCCACTCCAAGGTCAGATGCGCGAGTAATCAGGACCCTGGTCTCAGGCTGTGTCGCTAAATGCCAGGTCTGTTGTTCACAAGGCTCCCCTCGTCCGGGACTTAATTTTAGACGAGGGGGCAGACCTGGCATGTATTACTGAGACATGGCTGGGCACGGAGGGAGGAGTCCCCCTCGTAGAGATGTGCCCAGATGGATTTCAGGTGCTTCATCAGCCGAGAGCCCAGGGAAGGGGTGGCGGTGTGGCTATTGTAGTCCGGGAGTCTTTAGCACCTCGTAGGATCCCTGCTCCGGAGCTTGAGACCCTACTGGTGAAGCTGGACCTCAAGGGTCAAGTGGGTCTGCTGCTAACGTACCTGCCTCCCAACTGCATTGCAGCAGCCCTCCCCTCGCTCCTCGAGTCAGTAGCCGAGCTGGCAGTTGAGTTCCCTAGGCTTATGGTTCGGGGGACTTCAATTTGCCTTCGCTCAGTGAACGCTCTGATGGAGCGCAGGAGTTCATGGCTTCCATGACAGCCATGGGCTTGACCCAGGTAATTCGAGGCCCAACTCACTCAGCGGGTCACACACTCGACCTCGTATTCCTCTCGGAGCAGTGGAGTTATGATCTTGGTCTGAGGGGTAATGAGATCATACCTCTGTCGTGGTCAGACCACTGCCTACTGAGGCTAGACTTCCGGCGGCCAAACCCCCACCGTAGGGAGGAGGAACCGACCAGGTGGTTCCGCCCCAGGCGACTTATGGACCCTGTAAGGTTCCAGACGGAGCTTGGGGTTATTCCTGATACTCTCGCCCACAGTTCGGCGGAGACTCTTGCTGCTGCCTGGCACTCGGCAGCGTCAGAGTCTCTGGACCAGATTGCGCCACTACGGCCCTCCGGGTCAGCGGCTCCCGGAGGCCTCCTTGGTTCACCGAGGAGCTCCGGGAGATAAAGCGCCGGAGGAGACGCCTAGAGCACCAGTGGAGATCCGATAGGTCCGAACCGAACCGAGCACTTTTGACAGCATGCACCAAGGAATACATCCGGGCATTAAGAACAGCTAAAGAACACACATTGCCACCTTGGTAGCGTCCGCCGAGTCCCGCCCAGCCGCCCTGTTTAGGATAACCCGCTCCCTCCTAAATAGGAGGGAGACGGGGGACCCCTTATAGGGTAGGGCTGAGGAGTATGTTCAGTTCTTGGTGGACAAAGTTGCTCGGTTTCGGTCGGACCTGGACTCCACTCCCGCAGATCCAGCCGAGACACAAGGGAATGACTTGGCAGACCATCTCTGGGTTGAGTTTCAGGATGTTGCCTCCGGGGATGTGGACAAGGCTATGTGAGCTGTGAGTGCCTCCACCTGTATACTGGACCCGTGTCCCTCCTGGCTGGTTGCCAACAGCAGTGAGGTGACACGAGGCTGGATCCAGGCGGTTGTTACCGCCTCTCTTCGGAGGGGCACTTTCCCACCGCGCTCATGACGGCGGTGGTGAGACCCCTCCTGAAGAAACCGTCCTTGGATCCAGCCGTTCTTAATAACTACCATCCAGTCTCCAACCTCCCCTTCGTGGGGAAGGTTGTTGAGAAGGTGGTGGCCTTCCAGCTTCAGCGTACCTTGGAGGAAGCTAACTATCTTGACCCTTCCAGTCCGGCTTCAGGCCCGGTTACAGCACAGAAACCGCTTTGGTCGCATTGACCGATGATCTCTGGAGAGCCAGAGATGGAGGCCACGCGTCCATCCTGGTTCTCCTTGACCTCTCAGCGGCTTTCGATACCATCGACCATGGTATCCTTCTGCGACGACTGCGGGAGGGGGGGTGGGCGGCACGTTCTGCAGTGGTTCTCCTCCTACCTCTCGGACAGGTCGCAGTCGGTGTTGGGGGGGGGCAGAGATCGTCCCCAAGGCCCCTAACTTATGGGGTGCCGCAGGGTTCGGTCTTATCCCCCCTGCTGTTTAACATATACATGAAACCGCTGGGCGAGATCATTCGGAGGCACGGATAAAATACCATCAATACGCGGACGATACACAGTTGTATCTGTCCGCCCCGTGCCAACTCAATGAAGCGGTGGACGTGATGAACCGGGGTCTTGAGGCTGTTAAAGACTGGATGAGAGCTAACAAACTGGTACTCAACCGGACAAGACCGAGTGGCTGTTGTGTTTTCCTCCCAACAATTTGGCCGACGTCCCATCACTCAGGCTGGGGGGTCAAAATTTATACCCCTCAGACAGGGTCCGCAACTTGGGAGTCCTCCTGGACCCACAGCTGAGTTTGACCATCACTTGTCAGCTGTGACCAGGGGGGCATTTGCCCAGATTCGCCTGGTGCGCCAGTTGCGGCCCTACCTGAACCGGGAGGCCCTCACAACAGTCACTCGAGCCCTTGTGATCTCTAGGCTGGAATACTGCAATGTGCTCTACATGGGGCTGCCCTTGAAGAGCATCCGGCGACTTCAGCTAGTCCAAAATGCAGCCGCGCGAGTGATTGTGGGCGCACCACAGTTCGCCCACATAACACCGATCCTCCGTCAGCTGCGCTGGCTACCTGTTGATCTCCGGGTGCACTTCAAGGTCCTACTTACCATTCATAAAGCGCTCCATGGTAGTGGATCTGGCTATTTGAGAGACCGCCTTCTGCCGATTACCTCCCTCCGTCCCATCAGATCGCATAGAGTAGGCCTCCTCCGAATTCCATCCGCCAGTCAGTGCCAACTGGTGACTACGCGGAGGAGAGCCTTCTCAGTTGCAGCTCCGATGCTATGGAACAATCTCCCCGTGGAGATCCGCACCCTCACCACCGTCCAGGCCTTCCGCACAGCCCTCAAGATCTGGCTATCCCGGCAGGCCTGGGGATAAGACTTGACTCTCGCCCCTCCTGAATGTTGAATGAATGTTGGGTTTTTACTGCTAATTATTTTTACTCACATTTTCTTTTTGTGTTTTGTCCTGCACTCCCCCCCCCCCTATTATTGTAAGCCGCCCTGAGTCCCCTCAGGGAAAAGGGCGGCCTATAAATGCTTAATAAAATGAAAAAAAAATCTAAGTCTAACACACTCACACACATGCAAATAAACACACCCACTGACATGTATACAAGTCCTCTTTTCAACAACATATACCTGAGCATGAGAAAGTTGTCTATTTATTTATTTGCTTGGTTACTGTATCATCTCTTCTTTAGAAATAAAATAGGAGAACTCTGTCAACCTTATTTGTCAGGCCTGCAGTCATATTCCTTTCGGGATCTTTGCCTGCCACACTCTCTTTATTTTACTATGCTGTTTCATTAGTGGGGAATTGGGAGTGGGGGAATAGTAAGGAGTAGAATGTGGTGTTGTCAAAATAAAAATAAAAATCTTTTCTAGAGCCCAAGGTCACCTTTTGTCTCCGCACCTCTGAGCCTGACCAGAAATGGATGGGTGGAACCGCCAGCATGGCAGTGGAAGATTGGACCATGTGATGGACTTGTGGTGTGGGGACAAGATCATGAACTTTCAACTGGTGGGGAAACCCAGGAAGCTCAGATTCAGGTTTCCACAGATGTACCAACATGTCTCTCTTAATAAATTGGAACTTCGAGGAAAGCTCTGCCTTGGACTCTGATTTAATTTTGGATGATATTTGGAATACTGACATATGTATCAACTCTGGTTACAAGGAAAGATCTAACAAAGGCAATTTAAATTTTGCCAAATAAAAGCAATAAGATCTCATGTTAAATATTGTTGCAGATCTTAAGAAACCAAATCTCAATTGGTCATCTCACTAGGGCAGAAATGTAAATACATGTTCAAAAATATTAAAAATTCATGTGAAAGTTTTTAAAGTTAATCTACATACTTTTTTTGAATGACAGTTGTGAGAGATTTAAAAACAATCTTAACAAGAAAAAAATTCCTAAAATATTCCACTAGAGAGTACATTAAGACATTCTTGTAAACGTCAAAAAGTCAGCTGTCAAGGTTCTGACAGATGCCCTAATTAAATCGTGAGCCTCGAGCCAAGCTTCAAATCCAGTCATTTATTAGGAGCAGCATGTCGGCAAGTACCCAAGTGAAACCAGATCTACCCCCACAGAATTTATTGCCCAATTATGACTCTGTTTTCCCCCTCCTCCTTGGGTCTCTCATAAATCACTTTCTCCAACAGAGCACTTCATGGGCTGTAGAGATCATGCCCCTCTGGCTGTTGTAGGTAACCTAGGATACAGCCTTGAGAAAGATATGCATGGAATGTGCTTCTGGTTGTGGCTGCTGTGCTGCTCCATCAGTTTTCCCCATCATGCATATGGCAACCCAAGAGCAGGCCAGGGATGCTTTGCAAGTTGACATCAAACCACTTTAATTATAATAAGTAGTAATATACCATGAAAAATCTCAATTTTCAACAAATGAATTAGTTTACACAGACGTATAATTTCTGTTCAAATTTGCTTTTCACCAATACAAGCAAGTTAGAGTTCAAATAAACATTCCACTGGTTTGTTCAAGTAGTAAAGAAAATGCAATTTGGAGTTCCTATCCAACAGTTTAATTTTGTATGTGTCCTTCAAGTCTATGGGTTCACTAGGATTTACCAATGAATAATTTTATGAAGAATGGCATTAGAAAGTGGTTCTTTGTTGAAACTTGCAATTAATAATTTAAGAAAAGTATTATCCTTCTTTTTTCATATATTTGTTGGGTGATGTCAACAAATAAACGATTAGAAGATATACAGTAGTGGCCAAAATTGTGGAAACATTTTGGGAAAAGTGTATAGTATTTTTGAGGTTTCATGGCTAATAGCATCACTTTTTTTCTATTACCATAAAATTATATATCAATGGAAAGACAGTTTAATCAAGAATGTAATGCAATAACTTTTATGAAGGATCTGCTGTTAGAATAGCAGCTATAAAGAAGAAAAGTGAAACACAAAGAAAAAATTAAATATACAAAAATTATCACCATGTCAGGTAACCTTTAGCATAAATTATGGCTTTACAATATCTTCCCACGGAGTGAATCAAGTTCTGTAGCTGTTATAATGTGAAACCAAGATTGAATGATTGCTTCTATTAACTGGTTTTATTGCTAACCATATTTGGCTATTACTTTTCATAGAATACAGATAATTGAACAAAGTTTGTTGCATTACATTTTTGATTAAATTTATGGTACTCTTTAAAAAGTAGTTTTATTAGCCATCAAAACTCAATAACACACTTTTTTCCAAATGGTTTCCACAATTTTGGCACTACTGTACTTGTTGTGAAACTGAGTTATTTGATGCCAATCACATTATGTAATAGGATGCAATCACATGGGTTTATTCTTTGTCCTAATTAATCCCTCCTTATTATTCAGCTCAGGTCTCAGCAGGATAATATAAACTTTTGGAGAAAAGATACAGGCAAGCAATGCAGCCCCAGAAGCCAAAATAGAGAAGATCTCCACGGCTACCATGTACTTTCCTTTGGTGCTCAAATAAGTAGGGATAAAAGTCAACCAAACACTGCAAAACATGAGCATGCTGAAAGTGATGAACTTAGCTTCATTGAAAGCACCTGGCAGCTTTCTAGCCAGGAAAGCCACAATGAAACTGATGACGACAGAAGTCCCATGTAGCCTAAGACAAAGTAAAACATGAAGGTAGAGCCTTCGTTGCACTCTGCTATTATCTCACTTGGAAGAGATTTCATGTCCAACCTGGGGTACGGAGGAGCAAAGGCAAGCCATACAGTACAAATGCCAGCTTGAATGAAAGTGCAGGAAAGGACAATGGTGTTGGCCAGCCTTTTTCCCATCCACCTCCTCACGTTGGATCCTGGTTTGGTGGCCATGAAAGCAAGGACCACAGTGATGGTTTTGGCCAACACACAAGATACCGCGACAGTAAAGATGATACCAAAAGCAACATGGCGAATGAAGCAAGTGACTTTGTTGGGGTGGCCAAGGAATAAGAAAGAACAGAGGAAGCAGAGGAGGAGAGAGAAAGAAGAGTGTAAGTGAGTTCTCGGTTATTGGCTTTGACTATGGCAGTATCGCTGTGCTTAATAAAAGCAATAAACACCAAGACTGTGACGAGTGAAAAACAAAGGACTATTGAGACTAAACTCATTCCTAATGGCTCTCATAGGAAAGGAATGTTACGACCTTGGGGAAGCAGCTGTCATTGCTCTGGCTTCTATATTGATCATCTTGGCACTGCATACATTCGTCCATGTCTAAAAAGAAAATTGCAAGAAAAAATTAAGAAAAGTAAGCATATCTATTAGAGCTTGACTAGATTGGAAGCCGAATCAATACAGTTCACTTGAACAACATGGAGAATCCATCAAAGTACCATGTCTTTGTTTTCAAATACAAACCACCATCTGTGATCAAATACTAGACTGATTCTCAGAGAATAGGATAGGTAGGATAGGAAAGGATAGGATAGGACAGGATAGAATAGAATAGAGAATTAGAATGGAATGGTGTGGTATGGAGTGGAGTGGATTATAGTGTAGTGTAGTGTAGTGTAGTGTAGTGTAGTGTAGTGAGTAGAGTCTCTACTATACCAGACTCCGACAGCGAGGGGCCCTATGAGTCGGCCCTGGAGAATGTGGACGACCCTGGACAGGGTTCCGAATCGAGCAGGGCACAGAGAGAATGGTTGGCCACCAGGTGGTGCCTGAACCTTGGATCAGTGGGGAGGAGACAAGGGAGAGTGATTCAGAAACCAACAGTGAGTTGTTCCGGGATGCACGCCGTCAAAGAGCTACTCAGCATCAAGAACAACTACATAATTACAGGAGGTAATTACGCTCAGCTGATGGTCATTAGGCTCCTCTCCAGACTATAAAAAGACTGCTTGTGCCACGCCCTTCTTGCAGAAGTCAACGCTTGGACTAAAGAGAAACTAACTTGGCAGGCTGGATTGCTGCCAGAGTTTGTCTGAATTGCTGCCAAGGTTTGTTGGCCTTGCTGCCAAGGTCCTTATCTGTTTGTTTACTTGGCTTTCAGCCACCGAGATTCTGGTCTTGTTATTAAAGGACATTCTCATTAAGCGTGCTCGGCTTTCGTTACTGGACGAAGGAGGGGGTCAGAACAGAATAGAATAGAATAGAGAATGAAATGGAGTGGAGTGGAGTGGAATGGGATAGAATAGAATGGAATAGAATAGATGAATGGAATGGAATGGAATAGAATAGAATAGAGAATTAGAATGGAGAATGAATGAAATGGAGTGAGTGAATGCAATGCAGTGCATATGCTCTCAGTGTACATAAAGAAAAATAAAATATTCATCAAGAATCATAAGATACAAACATAGTGATAGTCATAAGTTACTAAGAAGCAATCAAATCATACTAGGAAACAAACACAAGAACATTAATTGTAAATATACATATAATATACTGTATGTATCTTTATAACATATAAATAAAAGATACATCTTTAAATATATATGTAAAGAGTGTAGATAATAAGTGCGATTAAAAAAGCAGTAACTAACTTGATTGTATTATACTTAAGTAATATTGGGTAGACTATATGGTAGACTTTCATGATTGTGTTATAATACTTTAATGTCAACAAGAAGGCTCAGAAGCTCATGCCTATCTCTAAACTCAGACACTAGCTCAATTTGGGTTGCTTCCTTAATCTGAATCAAGGCACAGATGTGGAATGGCACCACTTTACATAATCCTAAAGACAGGTGAAGAATTGAGGGTGCTATATCACCTACCGGTCTTGTTGGAAATCTTCCCTTCTGGACATGGTGAACAGTCATAACAACAAAATTTCTTCCCTTCCTTCTTTCGTTTCTGAAACCCTGGTGGGCATGAGTCACTGCAGACAGAAAGAGGACAAACCTGTTCATAAAAATAAAAAATAAAAAGTCCAGGTTGTAAGGAAGCTAAGAACAATTATGTCAGGGTTCCAAATAGCATCCAAAAGTAAATCAGAGTCCAAGGCAAAATATTGCTCAAATTTATTAAGAGAGCCATGTTGGCACATCTGGGGAAACCTGAATCTGAAAGCTTCCCGGTTTTTCCCCACCTAGTTGAAAGTTCAAGATCTTGCCCCCACACCCACAAGTCCCATGGTCCATCTCCCACTGCCATGTTGACAGCTTCTACCCATCCAGCTCCAGCCAGGTGCAGAGATGCAAAACAAAGGATGACCTTGGCTTTCTAGAAGAACTTTGTTATGGCTATATCGCATCTCACTCCTACAATTCCCCTCCCATTTTCCCACAATAGAAAATGCATAGTAGAATATAGAAAGTGGCAGGCCAAAGATCTGAAAGAAAAATGGCTGCAGGCCTGACAATTTAGTTATTTGGGGGGGGATCCTGAACATTGGGAAACAGATAATGACCAACAGGCATGAATATATACATATACCATAGTTTCGGAGTATAAGATGCACTTTTTTTCCTCATAAAAGAGGCTGAAAATCTGGCTGCATCTTATACACAGAATACAGCATTTTTTGCCTCCCGAAACCCGCCCCTTCAAAATGGGTGTATAGTTGGTAGGAGGCTTTCAGAGAGCTCCTGGGGGTGGGGGGGGCAAAATTGAGCAAAAATGGCCTTTTTTGCACATTTCTGCCCTCTCCACCCCCAGGAGAGCTCTATAAGCTTCCTAAAGACTATCCATGCCCTTTTTTTGACCAAAAAAATGGGCTGTTTTTTGCTTGTTTTTGCCCCCCCACCCCCAGGAGCACTCTACAAGCCTCCTAAGAGCTATCCATGCCCTTTTTTAAAAAAAAAAAAGCAGGCCTGTTTCCGTGAAAAACGGGCCGTTTTGGGAGTTTCCACAGTGAAAACTTTTTTAAAAAATGGCCTCTTTAAAACCTTGGTGCATCTTATACTCTGAAAAATATGGTAAATAAATGTAAGCATTTTTTAAAAGTGTGCTAAAATTCTATTATTTTCCCATTTAAAGAAATATACGTATAGTATTTCCAAAGCATTGTTACTAGTAGAGCCGAGGTGGCGCAGTGGTTAGGGTGCAGTACTGCAGGCCACTTCAGCTGACTGTTATCTGCAGTTCAGCGGTTCTAATCTCACCGGCTCAAGGTTGACTCAGCCTTCCATCCTTCCGAGGTGGGTGAAATGAGGACCCAGACTGTGGGGCGAATGCTGACTCTGTAAACCGCTTAGAGAGGGCTGAAAGCCCTATGAAGCGGTATATAAGTCTAACTGCTATTGCTATTGCTAGTAATAATAATATTATAAAAAGCAGTAACAATATTGAATTTTACTACCACTGCAACCAGAATGAGAAAACTCACCTTGGCCAACTCATCCTGAGTGACTTGTCCTAGTCATCTTAATGGTAAAAGGTAAAGGTCCCCACACACATGCATGCTAGTCATTCCGACTCTAGGGGCGGTCTCATCTTGTTTCTAAGCCAAAGAGCCAGTGCTGTCCGAAGACGTCTCCATGGTCAGTGGCTGGCAAGACTAAATGCCAAAGGTGCATGGAGCTTGTTACCTTCCCACTAAAGTGATCCCTACTGTTCTACTTGCAATTTGTATGTGCTTTCGAACTGCTAGGTTGGTAGAAGCTGGGACAAGTAACGGGAACTCACTAGTGTTAGGTGGCACTAGGGTTTCGAACCACTGAACTGCCAACCATTCTGATCGACAAGCTCAGTGTCTTAGCCACTGAGCCACTGCCTCCCCCCTAGTCATCTTACCATGGGACAATTTGCTATAGGACAATGCAACATGGGATAACTCAAGAGAGGGACAGTAGAATTGCAGCTCACCCCACCTTGAGGACTTCTAACTGAGAAGGTTCAAACCTAAAGCAAGAGAAGACCAGCTGCAGTTCACTTGTCCCTCTCTTGAATTATCCAGTGTTAAGTTGCCCTGTGGTGAGATGGCCATAGGAAGTTGTTCCATGGCCAGTTGGCCTGCAATGAGTTGTCTTTGGCTAGTTGACCAAGGGAGACAGCCAGGGCAATTGAGTCAGCTATGGGAAATTGTCCTAGACCTCACTGTAACATCATTTGGCATAGACAATTTTTACAGTAGTGGAAATGTGCAACCACAGATACCTTAGCTTAGGAAGGAGAATCTGTCAAGGAAATCTAAGAATGCATACCTCGTTAAAGGTGCTGGGCCACTCAATAATGTCATCATCTATAAAGAATTGTTCATCTTCAAAGGCCACGATTCTAACCATCCAATTTTGACTTTGCGGAAGGAGTTGTTTGGGAATAGGATCATGTGCATTATATCAAATCCAGCAACAATTTCTCTTTTTTCATTGAAATTCAGGGTCTCTCCGGCTGAATTGTTAAATGACATCCCTTGAAGAAATGCATGTAACTGGGAGGAAGGGAAAATAATAAAGTTAAATGTTCCCCTTGCACATAGGTGCTAGTCATTCCTGACTCTAGGGGGCACTGCTCATCTCTGTTTCAAAGCCGAAGAGCCAGCGCTGTCCGAAGAAGTCTCCGTGATCATGTAGCCAGCATGACTCAACGCCGAAGGTGCATGGAATGCTGTTACCTTCCCACCACTTGCTTTTTACTTGGTTTCGAACTGCTAGGTTGGCAGAAGCTGGGACAAGTAACGGGAGCTCACTCAGTTACGCGGCATTAGGGATTGGAACTGCCAAACTGCCGACCTTCTGATTGACAAGCTCAGCATCTTAGCCACTGAGCCACTGCATCCCTAAAAATGACATACCCCACTTAATATAATTAAGATATAATGTCAACCCATGACATGTTGGAAGCAATTACATTCAATATAAATTAGGATATCATATTCTGCATCAGTTAGGAAGATCTCAGGAAGAAAGGAGGGAGGGAGGGAGGAAAGGGGGAGGGAGGGAAGAAAGGACAATAGATAAGGTGTGAGTCTAGCAGGCAGGAAATGTAGGTTATAGCCCACGCTCAGCTTCAGAAATTTAAATGGATTCAATATTTCTATAGATCTTGAGAATGAACACTTCTGTCCACATAGACAATCCCCTCTTGTGAGTTAAGATATAAACCTCCTCCCAATTCCTGATTTCCAGTAGCAGAATGACAAATGGGTTATCAAAGTGAAAGGCATCCAGTTGATAAGATTTAGAACATTGTATTCCATTATTTATTTTAGAGAAATGTTGTTAGCAGATAGATGATCTATCCATCTATCCATCCATCCAACCATCTATCTCTATCTCTATCTCTATCTCTATCTCTATCTCTATCTCTATCTCTATCTCTATCTCTATCTCTATCTCTACATCTATCTATCTATCTATCTATCTATCTATCTATCTATCTATCTCTATCTATCTATCTATTTATCCATTCATCCATCCATCTATCTATCCCATAACCTGTTTATTGTAGAGCAAACAAATCGTTCTATATTCTCTTGGAGTCCAATCTATTTTCAGTTTCCTATAATAAAGTTGAAAGACATGGCCATTTAAAAAAAAAAAAAAACATTAGTTGTGCATTTAAGACTGAGGAAAAAATGTTGACAGCCAGGTAAGGAGGGAAAGAGGGAGGAAATGAAAGAGAACTTCCATCCCATTTTGGTTTATTTTTCTTGACAGATTTAAAAAGAGAACAACAACACAATACAAACTATGACATTGCATGAAAATCACAGAGAAAATGAATTTTATCAGCAATTATTTTGTTTTTGCTTACTTGGCAAATGAATGTACAAATTGGGCATTTCCACTCTCTAGACCTCAATGATCAAATATTTGCAGTTACAATAATGCTAAAAAAGATTACTTTGATACCTCATGTTTACAACATTCACAAGTCTGCACAGCAGAGGAAAGTTGAAGTAACATCATACTGATCGCTTTGGTTAACATCCGAGTTGGCGATCCCAATTGTGTTGTTAAGACCACCTATATCAATGTTGGTGAACCTTTTCACTACCGAGTGCCGAAACCAGCTGTGCCAGCTGGTCTTTGTGCACACGGGAGTGCTGAAAACCAGGAGAGAAGCCACCAAGTGTGCATGCATGCACCAGCTACTACTCTTCCAGGATCCAGCCCGCCAATTGGTCTTCGTGCCCGTGGGAATGCCAGAACCCAGAAAAGCAGATGGCGATGGTGTGCATGCCCACAGAGAGGGCTCTGCACATCTTTGGCACATGTGCCATAGGTACACCATCATGAGCCTATATAAGTGACGGTGAACCTTTTTGGCACTGAGTGGTTGCGTGGAAATGCGTGCATGCGCGCTCATTGGGGCCGTGCTCTGGAAAAGCCTAACTTCTGGGATCTAGAGCGCATGTGTACCCAACGATCAGCTAGCTGGTGCACATGCACAGGGCAGTTTTTGGCACTGCCAATGGGTGAAGAACAGCTGATCATTGCATGTGCAGCAGAAACCCAGAAGATCAAAGAGGCAAAGCTGCACATGGGGCAACATGGCTTTGTGTGCCACTTTGGAGATGCGTGCCATAGTTTTGTCATCACTGTCCTTATATTAATTAGTGATCAATACACTTTTCAAGACTTTGGTTTGTGAAAGCAATAACGGACATCGGTATCCAGGAATGGATACTATTAATTCTAATCATCAATGTATATTTCATTGGTGATTGGATAACATTGATACACTCTTGTTTCTCGGCATCAGGATCATGGAAAACCTAAGTAATTGGACAGCCATGGGTCTGAAATTCTATAGGGTTTCCTGCCTGAGCAGGGGATTGGACTAGAAGACCTCCAAGGACCCTTCATCTCTGTTATTCTGTTTTATCCTTCTGTTATGGGAACATTACCTGCCAAGGTTGCATGTCTTCAAACCCGAGTCTTTGTTCCCCCATTCTTAGTCTGTGCTTAGTCTTTGATGAGTACATTGCGTGGAGAGCATGGGCTACTGCATAGACAGCATTGTAAATACTGTAGCTGTGGCCACTCATTCTCACTTCAAATACAGACCGCGGAGGGTTCTCCAGGTTCTCCTTCCCAGTACATAGTTTCCCTGGCTCCAATGTTTCTCCGGGATTTGGAAATGAGCATTCAAAAGCCTGTTCCCAGAACAACTGGGCGAAACCATCCCCTTCAGGCTGGCATGGGTTTTTCTTCTGAAGATACATCTGAAATCCCCGAGGTTCCTTGGAATGGATTGCGAAGGATATGGCGCCTTGGAACATTTGAAAATCCATCCGCCTCGTCACGCCCGTTACTGCAAATTCCATCTGGGCTGTCATGATCCACACCTTCCCTAAATAATCATTGTCAGAACTAGAAGAGTACTGTAGGTAATTAACCACATAAGATTCATGGTGTCTCCATAGATGATGAAGGCTCTGGCCCTCTGATCCATAGCAGAGATGTGGAGATTTCCAAATGTACCCATATCGTCACTGGACAAGACACGGCCTTGGCGTGGGAAGACCTGAGTGAAGGCTGAACAGATTTGGTACTTGGAAAACAACGCCTCCATGCTTTGCAAGAAATATTTCCCACTATCATCATCCTGTGAAAAGAGCCACCCATATCCAGCCAAAGTGTAGAAGCAGACGGATAATTCCCATGTACTGGTTTTCATCGTTTGGGACCATGCGATAAAAGTAGGATCCCTGGATTTTACAATGTCCTCGGGAGCAAATGATCCAAATGTGAGCTATTAAAGACAAAGTGCAGAAAGGCATGGGGTCTTCAATCAATCAATCAATCAATCAATCACTACTGTAATGTGTTCTACATGGGGCTGCCCTTGAAAAGTGTTCGGAGACTACAACTGGTCCAGAATGCAGCCGCCCGAGCGATACTGGTGTACCTAGATACACCCATGTTACACCTATCCTCTGTGAGCTGCACTGGCTCCCTATTGGTCTCCGAATGGGCTTCAAGGTGCTGGTCATCACCTTTAAAGCCCTACATGGCCTAGGACCTGGATATCTCCGTGACTGCCTCCTGCCACATACCTCCCAGCGCCCAATAAGATCTCACAGGATGGGCCTTCTCCGGGTGCCATCGACGACACAATGTCGCCTGGCGGCTCCTCGGAGAGAGTCTTCTCTGTAGCTGCCCGGTCCTATGGAACGATCTACCTCCTGAGATCTGGACCCTCCCCACTCTCTCGGCCACCTGAAAGTCTATTAAGACCTGGCTGTTCTGGCAGGCCTGGGGCTGCTGATCCTTGATTGATCTCCAGCCCGACTAAGATTGAGTGCATGTTGTGTTTTTTTAATTCGCTTTGTCTTGTATTTTAAATTCTTTAATATTTTTTAAATTGTTTTTATGTAAGCTGCCCGGAGTCCTTCAGGATTGGGCGGCATACAAATCTATTAAAACCTTAAACCTTAATCAATCCTGGGGTGGGCTGAAACTGGTTTAACAACAGGTTCAGTAAGGGAATGATATTAAAGTTCATGATATATAGAGAATTAAGATATAAGAGCATTGTAACATTATCAATTATAGATAGCTAACTCAGCTTATAGTAATAGAGCGGAAAGTGAAAACATAAAGGGATTATGCATATGAGAGGATTGTTGTGATATATTGTAAAAATTCTTCAAAAAAAATTGTTAAATTAGTTAAATTGAGATCATGGATGTACAAATGAGTTACGCTAAAAAAATGTGCATTAAACCTTAAATGGCAAGGAAAAAATCAGAAAAACCAGACCAGGGAATAGGAGAGAAAGAATAATAGAGGGTTTAATTGAAGAGCAAGAATATGGAGGAGAAAGGAAGATAAAATGGAAAACAGCTAGAGGTTTTCATTGGAGTAAAACAGACTAATGGATGAAACAGGGAATCAACTTTGAAGGGGCAATTAATGATATTGACGCTTTGGTCGCATTGACCGATGATCTCTGGAGAGCCAGAGAGGACATTCCTCCATCCTGGTCCTCCTTGACCTCTCAGCGGCTTTCGATACCATCGACCATGGTATCCTTCTGCGACGACTGCGGGAGGTGGGAGTGGGAGGCACCGTGTTGCGGTGGTTCTCCTCCTACCTCTCGGACAGGTCGCAGTCGGTGTTAGGGGGGGCAGAGATCGTCCCCTAGGCCCCTAACATATGGGGTGCCTCAGGGCTCGGTCTTATCCCCCCTACTATTCAACATCTACATGAAACCGCTGGGAGAGATCATCCGTAGGCACGGGATTAGATACCATCAATATGCGGACGATACCCAGTTGTATCTGTCCGCCCGTGCCAACTCAATGAAGCGGCAGACGTGATGAACCGAGGCCTTGAAGCCGTTATGGACTGGATGAGGGTTAACAAGCTTGTGCTCAACCCAGAAAAGACCGAGTGGCTGTTGTGCTTCCCTCCCAAAGATTCGACCAATATTCCATTACTCAGGCTGGGGGGTCAAATTTTATACCCCTTTGAGAGGGTTTGCAACTTGGGAGTCCTCCTGGATCCACAGCTATCGTTTGACCACCACCTGACGGCTGTGACCAGGGGGGCATTCGCCCAGGTTCGCCTGGTGCGCCAGTTGCGACCCTACCTGAATCGGGAGGCGCTCACAACAGTCACTCGGGCCCTTGTGACCTCTAGGCTGGAATACTGCAATGTGCTCTACATGGGGCTGCCCTTGAAGAGCATCCGGCGACTTCAGTTAGTGCAGAACGCGGCCGCGCGAGTGATTGTGGGTGCACCTCGGTTCACCCACATAACACCTACCTCCGCAGCTGCGCTGGCTACCTGTCGGTCTCCGGATGCGCTTCAAGGTGCTATTAGTCACCCATAAAGCCCTGCATGGTAGTGGATCTGGATACTTGAGAGACCGCCTTCTGCCAATTACCTCCCTGCGACCAATTAGATCTCACAGATTGGGCCTCCTCCGTATTCCATCGGCCAGCCAGTGCCGGCTGGCAACTACAAGGAGGAGGGCCTTCTCAGTAGTAGCCCCGACCCTTTGGAACGAACTCCCCGTGGAGATTCCTACCCTCACCACCGTCCAGACCTTCCGCACAGCCCTCAAGAACTGGCTAGCCCGTCAGGCCTGGGGACATAGCCGCCCCTCCTGAATGATGAATGTATGTTGCTTATTACTTTTATATATGTGTCTACGCCATTGTTTGTATTCCCCCCCTGATTTTATGAGCCGCCCTGAGTCCCCTCAGGGAAAAGGGCGGCCTACAAATGTTAATAAACATCTAAAACATCTAAACATCTAGATGTATGAAAAAGGAAATAAGGGTAAAATGGAAAAGAGGGAAAGAGGACAGCAGAGCTGAAATTGGAACAGAGTTGTGATCTAAAATGGATTATGTACATGGGAAGATGTAAAAAGTACATTAATTTTATAAGAGACGTGGTGGCTTAGTGGCTAAGACACTGAGCTTGTCGATCAGAAAAGTCGGCAGTTTGGTGGTTCGAATCTTGTTACTTAGCAATAGCAATAGCAGTTAGACTTATACCGCTTCACAGGGCTTTCAGCCCTCTCTAAGTGGTTTACAGAGTCAGCATATTGCCCTCAACAACAATCCGGGTCCTCATTTTACCCACCTTGGAAGGATGGAAGGCTGAGTCAACCCTCAGCCGGTGAGATTTGAACAGCCGAACTGCAGAACTGCAGTCAGCTGAAGTAGCCTGCAGTGCTGCATTTAACCACTGCACCACCTCGGCTCTCTTGTCCCAGCTTCTGCCAACCTAGCAGTTTGAAAGTATATATATACAAAATGCAAGTGTAACAAAAAAAATAAAAAAAGACCAACCAGTTCAGTGATTGCACCTAACACACTTGTGCACAGAGTTCAAAATACAGCAATTTGAAGCTCAGCTGCAGCCCGGTTAAGAAGTACAGTGGAGGCGCGAAAATCAGCTGTGCCTCGCAAATCAACTGAGCCAGAAAGAAGGAAATATGGACAGGATAGGACGGTGTGTGTATGTGTGTGGGTGGATGGGGCCAGCTGATTCTCAGACCTACAGGTCTGCCCGAACCAGCCTAAACCGGAAGCAGCCCACCACTGATCAAACCTGCGGAAAGGAAATTCCTACCTTTCGTTTTCTCTGTGCTAAAATCAACCTTTCCCTTTTGCTTATTTAACAGAGATGGAGAAATATGACCGACTTGAATTAGGATTTGGAACATTGTCGATCCTCCCAGGAGTCCTTACTTCCTCAAATTCTCTAAAGCTTTGATGTCTTTGGTTTTCTAGCTTCTCTTTTCCATTTCAAAATCCCTTGTGTGATGAACGTAAGATTAATAGTCAAGATAAAGGTAAAGGTTCCCCTTGCACATGTGTGCTAGTAGTTTCTGGCTCTAGCGGGGCGGTGTTCATCTCCGTTTCAAAGCCAAAGAGCCAGCGCTGTCGAAAGACATCTCCGTGGTCATGTAGCCGGCATGACTAAATGCCAAAAGTGCACAAAACACTGTTAGCTTCCCACCAAAGTGGTCCCTATTTTTCTACTTGCATTTTTATCTACTTTCAAACTGCTAGGTTGGCAGAAGCTGGGACAAGTAACAGGATTTGAACCACCAAACTGCCAACTTTTCTGATTGACAGCTCAGCGTCTTAGCCACTGAGCCACCATGTCTCTTATAAGATTAATACAAGTAGCCAAGCTGTTCCCTGCAGCTAGGCATAGTCCTCACCTGTGGAATCTTGTAGACTCCTAAAATATCTGCCATGTGGAAAGAGGTGTCAGATCCAAGCCCTCCTACCAAAGCCATGAGGTTTTTAGGAGGTCCACATTCATAATTGGGAAGAAAAGTGTGCAATTTGAAGAGCAAATTGAGAAGATTGTAATAGGTCATCCTCTGATCATAGTAGGTATCGTAGATGTGGAAGCCCAGCGTGATATTTGGTAAAATTGTGGGAGACTTGTTGATTGTTTACAGCAAATGCCAAAGCCAACACATTCTGGTAGAACTTGGTCAGCATCCTGCAAATAGAGTTGCAAAGCTTTTTTACGTATGAATTTGATCATCTTGACCAGCACAACTCTTAAGATAATGCATGGGACCAGAATTACGAAGATGAATCAAGGTTCAGAAAACAGAATAAAAGAATTGGAAGGGACCTTGGAGGTCTTCTAGTCCAACTCCCTGCTCATGGAGGAAATCCTATGCCATTTCAGACAAATGCTTGACCAATCTCTTCTTTAAAAACCTCCAATGTTGGAGCACCCATAACTTCTGGAGGCAACTTGCCCCACTGATTAATTGTTCTCACTGTGAGCAAATTTCTCCTTAGTCCTAGGTTGCTTCTCTCCTTGATTAGCTTCCATCCTAATGGACGGAAAAGAGGGGAGGAGATAAAGTGGGGGAGCAAGCTTTCAATAATATGTGCATTATGAAATGCGCCTGAATAAATCAATATTTAGAAATCAGCGAAATGCCTCCAACCACAGCACGTGTGATATTAAAAGTCTTCCCTGAACCCACAAAGCAATTGAGCAATTCTCAGGGAAAGATTTTCCAGTCCTGCAATAAATAATCATGCAGCATTTTTTTAATTAGGCTGATAGGAAACAGTTCTTTAAGAAAAAGTCTCTTCCCAATTTTTAATGTTCTCCTCTCCCTTTCTTTCTTGATTCATAACTAAATCGAGGTTAATTTCTTCATAGAGAAAAGCATGCAATAATAATTAATCTGCTTGCAAATCAATCTTAACTAATTAACTGCCTACTAATCCATCTTAACTTAACACTGTTTGTAACGTGAGAGCTTATGCACCGGAGACAAATTCCTTGTTGTGTCCAATCACACTTGGCCAATAAATAATTCCATTCTATTCGATGTCAATTTTAACACCTTTTTCATCCATATTCCCAAGTTTCATGCACGCTTTGCAGCCATGGACTTGCTTTCTCCAATTTAACAAAACTCATCATTTTCTTTGCCATTCAATACAATACTGCATATATAGCAAGATGAAGATAATGCTTATTAAGAAGGAAACGTTGGAGTAATAATATGAAATTACAGCTTATGTCAAAGTAATAAGTAACTGTAAGCAGGCTAGAAAATGACATTGACAGAAATAAGATCACCTGAATATATCCTATAACAAGGTGGGAGGAATAACTTGTTTTACATTTTTATTTACTACACATTACTATTTTATAGGAGTTGAGTAGTACTTGTTTTGGGAAGTGGGGAGGTTGAGTTTCTTACACTGGAAGATCAAAGCCAATATCCTGTGAAGGGATATTTTGGAAGGAAACTTCGTTAAATACGTAAATGACCTGAGATGCCATCCCACCGATGAGAAGGGTCCCTGGCTGATACCAGTCATGAGGAACAGTGAAGAATTGGGTTTGAGGGCACTTGGTGGTGCTCACTCTTTGGCACTCTTCAAGTGATAGCAAAAGAATCAGTGCCAGGAGCCTCAGCATCCGATGTGTTTTCCTGCAGAAAAGATTCCGCTGCATTTGATTTCTAGTTTCTGTCACCTGTTTTAGAGAAAGCAGCAAAGGATCTCAATATTACAATGCACAACAGACACAACAGTGAAATAAATACATTTTAAAATAGCCGCAGAGCAATGTAATGATCTGAAGCCATTTCTGTTCAAAACGGTGGAGAACTGGATAGGTTCACATGGACAGAGAGCCCCAATTTCCATGAAACCAGTTGAAGAGTACTGATATATTATAAACTCTTTCTCCGCTGCATATCGTGCATTGATTCCTCTTTTGGCCTCTTGAGGATGATTGTTGAAGGCCTGATGATGAAATTCATTATAATTATGGAATAATTATTGGAGGAACCGTTAACTCTGCTGTGTATTAGCATCAACACATTGGAAGTAGATGTTCTTTTTGTCTGTTTTCTGTGTCCTTGATGGTCTCCCTGATGGGAGAGCCAGTGGGAGATGGTTTCCAAGATGAACACATTGATTGAATATGAACAGAGGAGCATAGCCCAAGGGTCTGGTTGGACCAAGGCAAACAACTTTGAACTGATGGGAAATAACAAATCAATATTCTGCTGATCCTTACATCCCAATGTGCCAGGACATGTTCATCTGGTGTTGCATCTATTGAAAGAACTAAGTTTCAAACTTTCCTCCATGATTTTCTTCAAACAGAAGCAATGCTAATACCTATCCCTGGTCATGTTTTCAAAATATAACAAAATGGTTCAGGACAGTATGATGTATCCCACAACTACTGGTCAAATTGATATCCAAAGTTATTGGGTATCAATCCCCATACTCTTTAACCAATTCAACTAACCATAAAAATACTAGTCTAACTAATAAGAACCTTGGCTGATCTTCTCCTCTCCTCTCCTCTCCTCTCCTCCACTCCACTCCATTCCCTCTCTTCTCTCTCTTCTCTCCCTCCACTCCATTCCATCTTCTCTTCTTTCTTCTCTTCTCTCCTTCTCTCCACTCCACTCCACTCCATTCCATTCCATCTTTCTCTTCTCCTCTCCTCTATCCCACTCCACTCCATTCCACTCCATTCCATCTCCTTTCCTCTCCTCTTCTCCTCGCCTCTACTCCACTGCACTCCACTCCATTTTCTATTCTATTCTATTCTATTCTAATCAAAATTGCCACAATATGAAGACCATGGATCTGTCCTTCCAAGTGCCAGCTTCTGAGTCAAGTCTCTGAGAGATTTGTCTTTTGAGATCAGGAAAAGATGGCTCAATAGTAAATCTTTATTGGATTTCAGGAAAGGGAAATTAATAAAATCAATAAATAAACTATAAATAAAAGTGGGTCAGGGGGTATGGAACAAGCCATACTTTCAAACCTTTCAAAATCTTTTTATGAAAGTTACTTTTACCTTTGCTTCTCCTTAAACATTTTGACGACACATGCATCTTTCTATTTATCTTGGTATAGTTTATCCTGCCTGAGCAGGGGTTTTATTCGTTTAATTTTGCCATTTCAGCCAACGCCATCAACTTCTGCAACCATTCTTCCATGTTAGGAATCAAAGTGTCCTTCCATTTTTTAAAAAAATTAAAGTTTTTTATTTTTTTATTTTCATAACACATAACCACATGTATACTGTTACATACCTGTTGTGGCCCAGCAGGAGCCGTTGGAGCTGCCAACAGACTCCGATAGCAAGGGACCCTATGAGTCGGCTCTGGAAGATATGGAGGACCCTGGGTAGGGTTCAGACTCTGAGCAGGGACCAGAGAGGCTGGTTGGCCACCAGGAGGCACCTGAGGCATGGAGCAGCAATGAAAGCCAAAGGGAGTTTGTCCCTGACGTCAGACCCTGGAGCATGGTGAAGACATCAGGCCTTGAGCAGTGATGAGGTGCAGAGGGAATTGGTCCCGGATGCCAGGCAGAGATGGGCTGATAAGCGCCGGCAGCAATTACGAGACATAGAAGATAATTGGGCCCAGGTGGTTGTGATTAGGCTCCTCCCAAGAGAGTATAAAAGAAGAGACTTTGGGGAGATCTTTTGCAGGACACAACCGTTATACTAAAGCTCGAGAAGCTCTTGTGTGTATTTCTTATCTGTGGAAGTCTGGGTTGCTGCCAAGTCTTATCTGTGAGTTAATTACTGTGAATAAATTGGCTAACAGTCATCTTGTGTTGGGGGACTCACCGTAGGGGGGGGGGGTGGCGTCAGAACAGATAACCAATATTATTTATTTATTAAATATTAACATCAATTTGTCTTACCATCAACTCCCCAAAAAATAATTATTGGCTCCTCTGCTCTCCACACCCTGTCCGTCACTTTCTTCTCCCTCTCTCCTCCTCCTCCCTACCTTCTTTCTACCCTCTGTCATTCTTTTCGTCTCTACTTCCCCTTCCTCTCTTCGTTTCCTCTCTCCCTTTTCCACTCTTCTTCTCTCCTCCTCTTTCCCCCCACCTCTCTCCTTACCCTCGGCTCTCTCCTCTCTTCCACACCCCTCCTCTCATCCTCTGAGCAAGCTCCATTTTATGTGATAGTATTATAATTCATATCTTTTGATTTTAACATCTTTTTAAAAACAATGAAGAAGAAAAAAGTGTACTTCCATTTCTGTGCGCACAATAATTTTGCTGCCGTCAACATATATAGCAACAAAGTTCCATTTTTTCCCCTCCAGGTCTTTTTGCATTAGACCCAAAAAGAAGAAGTCATTTCTTTTTCTTTTCTTTCTTTCTTTCTTTTCTTTCTTTTTCTTTTTTGGAATATCATGGTTCACTTATTTCACATGCAAAAGGAGAAGGCAACAAAAGGGGCCTTAAATTATTTTCATTCATATTTAAAAAAAAATCACAAGGGGGCAGCAAAGTTCTACAAAAGAAATATGTCCTCCCTGGGGATAACTGAGTCAAAAAGAGGAAGGATGTGGTTTATAGCTATATTACATTGAGTGTTAATGTTCTTGAAAATTAACATTCTTCTCGTCCATGGAGAACTTTTATCCCCAGAAGAAAGTATTTCATTCTTAGTTTTTTATTATTTTAAACTGGTAAAATAAAGGTGGTCCTTAGATTAGATTAATTAACAGAGTTGGAAGGGACCTTGTAGGTCATCTAGTCCAACCCCTTATTTCTAGGTTGAATCTCTCCTTGATCAGTTTCCATCCATTATTCGTTGTCTGGCCTTCAGGTGCTTGGAAAATAACTTGACCCTTTCTTCTCTGTGGCAGCCCCTCAAATATTGGAAGACTGTCCTCATGTCTCCCTGGTCCTTCTTCACTAGACTAGCCATGCCCAGTTCCTGCACCGTTCTTCATACGTTTGAGCCTCCAGTCCCCTCATCATCTGGTTGCTCTTCTCTGCACTTTTTCTAGAGTCTCAACCTCTTTTAATGATGACCAAAATTGGATGCAGTATTCTAGGTGTGGCCCTACTAAGGCTTTATAGAGTGATATAAGTACCTTACTTGAGCTGATTGTATCTCGCTGTCAATGCAATTTAAGATTGCATTGGCTTTTTTGGCTGTTGCCGCACAATGTTGACTCATATTAACTTCGTTGTCCACGAAGACTCCAAGATCCCTCTCCCAGTCACTGCTCCTAAGCTGGTTTCACCCAGTCGATATGCGTCATGCCATTCTGTAACCATTCTTCATATGTTTTATACTCCAGTCCCCTAATTATCTTGGAAGCCTTAACTTGCAAGAGTTCATTTACTGACAGCGGCATTGAAAAAAAGTGACTTATACGACCACTTTGTAGTATCCCCAGGGTTACCATGAACAAATTCAGCTGTTGGCAAATGATCATGTTATGACTGATACAGTGTTCAAGGGGTCATGTGGTCCCCTTTTGTGACCTTCTGACAAGCAAAGCAATGGGGAAAAACAGGCTCACTTCACAACCGTGTTACTGGCTTAATAGCTGCAGTGATTCACTTAACAACTGTGGTGAAAAAAAAAGGTAAAGTAGGGCAAATATCAGTGAACAAATGTCTCACTTAGGAACAGAGGTTATTTTGGCTGTTGTGGTTACAAGGCAAGGACTAGTTCTACCTGATATCCTTCCTTCTCCCCCCTACAATAACAGACTTCTCAGCTGGGTCAGCTGAGAAAGAAAAGCCTGGCCCAACGTCACCTAACCAGGAAGAAGAAGAAGAAGAAGAAGAAGAAGAAGAAGAGAAAACAAGAAGGAAAGAGAAGGAGAGAAGGAAAGAGAGAAGGAGAAGAGAGAGAAGGAAAGAAAGAGACAAGGAGAAAAGAAAGAGAGAAGAAAGAAGGAGAAAGAAGAAGAAGGAGAAGGAAGAGAGAAGAAAGAAGAAAGAGAAAGAAAGGAAGAAGGAGGAAAAAGAAAGAAGAAAGGAAGGAGGAGGAAAGAAAGGAAGAGAAAGGAAGAAGGAAGAAGGAGAGAGAAGAGGAAAGAGGAAGAGAAGAGAAAAAAGGAGAAGAAGGAGAAGGAGAAGAAGAAGAAAGAGAGGAGAGGAGGAAGGAAAAGAAGAAAGGAAGAAGAAAAGAAAAGAGAAGAAAAGAAAAAAAGAAGAAGAAGGAAGAAGAGAGAAGAAAGGAGAAAGGAAAGGACGAAGAAGAAAAAGGAAAGAGAAAATGAGAAGAAGAAAGGGAAGAAGAAGAGGAGGAAGAAAGAAGAGAAGGAAGGAAGAAGGGGAAGGAAAGAGAAGGAAGGAAAAGAGGAGAAAGAAGGAGAAAGAAGGGAGAAAGAGGAGCGAGAGGAGAGGAGGAAGAGAGGAAGAAGGAAGGGAAGAGAGGAAGGAGAGAGAAGGAGAAGGAGAAGGAAGAGGAGAAGGAGAAGGAGAGAAGAAGAAGAAGAAGAAGAAGAAGAAAGGAAGAGAAGAAAGAAGAAGAAGAAGAAGAAGAAGAAAAAGAGGAGGAGGAGGAGGAGGAGAAGAGAGGAGGAGAGGAGGAGGAGGAGGAGAAGAAGAGGAAGAAGAAGAAGAAGAGGAGGAGGAGGAGGAGGAGGAAGAGGAGGAGGAGGAGAAGAGGAGGAGGAGAGGGGAAGAAGAAGAAGTAAGAAGAAGAAAGAAGAAGAAGAAGAAGGAAGAGAAGAAGAAGAAGAAGAAGAAGAAGAAGAAGAAGAAGACTTCTTAAATTAAGCAACTTTCCCTTGTGATAGTTTGAAGTGAACTCATCAGTCAGGGTAGGATGATCTCTTCTTTCACTGTTTGCCATATTGAGATTCTCTCACAGATGGGAACCTCCATCAAGATGTACTCTTATGACCTATGCTTGCCTATTATAATAGAGGTAGTCCTCGACTTACAACAGTTCACTTTGTCGCCATTCAAAGTTACAACGGCAGTGGAAAAAAGTGGCTTATGATCATTTTCACACTTATGAGCATTGCAGCATCTTCACGATCATGTGATTTACGTTTGGAGCTTGATCACTGACTCACATGATGGATGCAGTGTTCCAATATTTGAGGAGCTGCCACAGAGAGGAGGAGGGGGGAATCAAAGTATTTTCCCGAAGGACAGACAAGGAATAATGGATGGAAACTGATTGAGAAATTCAACCTAGAAATAAAAAGAGATTTTTCTGACAATGGAACAGAAGTTGCCTTTGGAAGTTGTGGGAGCTTCATCACTGGAGGCTTTTGGGAAAAGATTGGACTGCCATTTGTCAGATATGATGTAGGGTCTCCTGCTTTGGCAGAGGGTTGGATTAGATGACCTACAAGGTGCCTCCCAACTCTGTCTATTCTATTCTGTTCTACTCTACTCTACTCTATTCTACTCCCTTTCCTATTCTATTGTATCCTATCCTATCCTATCCCACTCCACTCCACTCCCTTTTCTATTCTATTCTATTCTATTCTATTCTATTCTATTCTATTCCATTCCATTCCATTCCATTCCATTTCACGCAATTCCACGCAATTCCCTTTTGCAACCTTCTGACAAGCAAAGTCAACATAAAAACCGTGTTACTAATTTAACAACGCAGTGATTCACTTAACAAATATGACAAGAAAGGTTGTAAAATGGGAAAATCACCCTTAACATATTTCTCATTTAGCAACATAAATTTTGGGGGCTCAATTGTGGTTGTAAAAGTGGAGGATGACCTCTTCTGCAGCTGGGCGGATCCAGTAGATGGTTGCATGTTCTCTGCTTCTCTTTTATTGTGAGTGCTATGCAAACCTAGATGCAAATCACTACACTCAATCTTAATTTCTTCTGGATCTCCAGAAAGCCAGACATCATTTCAACTGAATCCTTTCCAGAGCAAAAAAAAAAGAAGGAAAAGAGAGGAGAAAATGATATTTTGGTTACCGTTTGTTTTCTCTTTTGCCCTCTTCAGAGGTAATTTAGATATTTCTGACCATCAAAGGATGCTGCTGTATTTCAATGTCTAAAACACATAAGCCCACATTAAGCAAACTTTCTTTGCAGGTGTCTATTTGGCGGTCCAGCTAGTAGAATCTGGTGGGGATGTGAAAAGACCCAGAGAATCCCTCCGTCTCCTGTCGAGGATCAGGATTCACCTTCAGTGATGGCTATTTTCACTGGGTGAGACAAAGTCCTGGAAAGCCCTTGGAGTGGGTGGCTTATATAAGTACCAACTCAAATCCCATTTATTATTCGGATAAAGTGAAAGGGCGATTCACCATCTCCAGAGACGATTCCAAAAGCCTGATGTTTCTCCAAATGAACAGCCTGAAAACTGAGGACACAGCAATGTATTATTGTACCAGAGATGCACAATAAGAGAAAGGGAAGTGGAAGCCAAGCAAAAACTATCCTGCTTTGAGTGTGACTGTGTTATACCGGTCTGCCCAGATTAGATTATATCTGCAGTTGTACAGGTTTACAAGGAATCCCTTGTAAACAAGGCTGTGTATGAAAAGCCACAAAACAACATTCAGCATCATCTCTAAAGCGTAAGGTCTGAAATTGGTGGGTAGTGAACAAGAGGTTTTCTGGCAGGCAAGCAGAACTGTTCAATAAATACGATTCCAACATGAAGTGAAGGAAAATAGTTTTCAAAAGCCCTTTAGTTTAAACTAGTTGAGAGCCCAGCACTGCCCTAGTATTTATCCATAGGGGGGAAATATCTGGATCAAATGTATGTAACATAATTTCTAATGTTGGATTTTCCCCCTTGTGGAGTACCGTGATGCCGTTACGATGGCAACTTCACTGCACTGTACAGTAGAAGCCATTTTACAGCAGTACAGTAGAAGCCATTTGAAGACACAACAGGCTGTATCTTAACAGAACACACACCCTGAGGGGTGTTGGTGGTGTCTTACCCCCACAGTATTTGTTTCCAGAGGGTAAGTCATCTGTGTACCAAGTTTGGTTGAAATTGCTCGAGACGTTCCAGAGTAATGTTGGAACATGCACACACACATACACACACACACACAAACAGGCACACAAACATCTATCTATCTATCTATCTATCTATCTATCTATCTATCTATCTATCTATCTATCTATCTATCATCTATCTATCTACCTACCTACCTACCTACCTACCTACCTACCTACCTACCCACCCACCCACCCACCCACCTACATATCTATATCTATATCTATATCTATATCATCTATATCATCTATATCATCTATATCTATATCTATATCTATATCTATATCTATATCTATATCTACATCTATCTACATCTACATCTACATCTACATCTACATCTATCTATCTATCTATCTATCTATCTATCTATCTATCTATCTATCTATCTATCTATCTATCTATCATCATCTATCTATCATCTATGTATGTATCTATGTATGTATCTATGTATCTATGTATCTATGTATCTATCTATCTATCTATCTATCTATCTATCTATCTATCTATCTATCTATCTATCTATCTATCTATGGAATCTAGGATTTAGGAACCTTTGGTTCTATATATAGATAATAAATAACACTAGTACTAGCACTTAGACTTATATACTGCTTTACAGTGTTTTACAACCCTCTCTAAGCGGTTTACAGAGTCAGCATATTGCCCTCAACAATCTGGATCCCCATTTTACTGACCTCAGAAAGATGAAAGGCTGAGTCAATCTTGAACCTGGTGAGATTTGAACTCCTGGCAGTCGGCAGAGTTAGCCTGCAATACTGCATTCTAACCAATGCAGCACCATGACTCTTAAATAAAATAATGTCTATGATTGGCACCATCCATTGGGACCAAAGATGTGTTGAAATAAATAAATAAAACTGCCTTAAGGGTAAAGGTTTCCCATGTCCAATTGAGTCAAATTCTAGAAGGTGGTGCTTATCTCCTTTTCTTAGCCAAGGGAGCCAGCATTGTCAACAAATGCTTCCCTAGGGATGCTGTTATCTTCCCACTCAAATGGTACCTATTCATCTACTTGCATTTGCCTGATTTCAGACTGCTAGGTGGGCAGGAGGTGAGGCACATAATGGCCCAGCTCACCCCATCACAGTTCTGATCTTGAACCTGGGCTGAAAACTTATCATCTTTAACTGCTGAGTCGTTGCACCCCCAAAACTGTCTTAAGTTGATTAACATTCATCAACATGAATTTCATATCAGCATATATTTCTGGAAGAAAAATCTTCCACAGGGTGGAACCACCCCAGAAAAGACCACCCACCCTACCAACCAATACCTTGTAAGGTAGGAGAATGTAGAATAAGTCTTCTCTGCTTGACTTCAGCAGATGAACAGATTCAATTTTTCATAGCATTGCCTGATAGATTCTGGTGTGTGGTCATATATGTGGCTTCAAAAGTATTAATTACCACCCTGAATTGGGCCTAGAAACCTACTGACCACTAAATGCAGAAATTTGAATATATGTGCAACTTGACCAGATCAAGGTTGACTCAGCCTCCCATCTTTCTGAGGTCAGTAAAATAAGGACCCAAATTATTGGGAGGCAATATGGCTCATCACACCAGAAGCCTGGCTGCTCCTAACAAGGATGTTCTCTAGATCTTGATCTTTTTCCCCCCCTCTTTAGATGAAGACGCTGTTGCGTACATTAAGAACCCAACAGCAAAACCCAGATGGTTATAAAAAGAAGCCAATGCAAATTAGTTGAACCAGTTGACCTTCTTAAAGAATGATGTTTCCAATCCAACCTTGCAGTCTCCGAAGCCCATAACATCTGAATGAAACAGAGGAAGCTTCACAGTCTTCCACCCAACCCAGTCGGGGAGATGACGTTGTGGATCAAACTTCTCCTGCTCTCTGCTGCTTTTTCGGTTAGATCCTTCCCTCCCCTCAATTTGGAATATACAGTGTATACATAGATTTTCTGCCTATGTTTCCCCTGATGCTCATTAGGATTCTTGTTTCCAGGCTGCCACTCCGAAATTCAGATGACTCAATCCGGAGGAGGGATCAAAGAACCTGGGGGTTCACTCACCGTCCTCTGTCAGACTTCTGGATTTACCTTTACAAACTATTACATGACCTGGGTTCGTAAACAACCCAAAAAAGGACTGAAATGGCTGTGCCGAATGCCCACTTTAGGTGCTAGCCCTTTGTACAATCCTGCCATCGTAGGAAGATTCATCCAAACTAGAGATAATGCCAAGGCTTCCACCACTCTGCAGCTGAACAACTTGAAGCTTGAAGACTCTGCTGTCTATTATTGTACAAGAGACACAGTGAGAGCATCTGCATTCCCTCCTGTACAAAAACCTCAGAGGACCCTTCAGGGCAGAAACCGGAGGCCTCTGCAGCTGTATGGAGGAGGCAGACAAGATCTCAAGGTCTTAGAGAGCCAAGCACGGAAAGAGGCCAAGAATGAAGACAAAGGGGAAAACCCTGCAACTTAAAAATTAATGAATGCTTTCTGAGAAAGCAATGTATCCAGATTACTTTGCTAAGAGAGAACAATGGAAGAAACTGTGTCTGGAAAGTTGGGACAAGGAGGTCCAGCAGCTTCAGGAAGAAACGCCACCTGTGGTCCTACTACTGAAGACTTACCTCCCGCTCGTAAAGAGGGACACCTGCCTCCTTTCTGGTGGCAGTACATAACTAAGCCTCGCAGATACCCGTTGTAAAATGCTCCTTTCAGGAAGGTCTATATAATCCCACAAAATGTTTCTGTGAGTTTCTTGCAGCCGCTCTTCCTTGTATTACTGTACTAGAAAACCCAACAAAAATCTGATATAAGCTAGCAATAGCAATAGCAGTTAGACTTATATACCGCTTCATAGGGCTTTCAGCCCTCTCTAAGCGGTTTACAGAGTCAGCATATTGCCCCCAACAACAGTCCGGGTCCTCATTTTACCCACCTCGGAAGGATGGAAGGCTGAGTCAACCCTGAGCCGGTGAGATTTGAACAGCTGAACTGCAGAACTACAGTCAGCTGAAGTAGCCTGCAGTGCTGCATTTAACCACTGTGCCACCGCGGCTCTAAGCTGAACAGTGAAAAAAAAATCAATGAATGCTTAAGGTAGAGGTAAAGGTTCCCCTCCCACATATATGCTAATCGTTCCTGACTCTAGGGGGCAGTGCTCATCTCCGTTTCAAAGCTGAAGCCATGTCTCTGTGGTCATGTGGCCAGCATGGCTAAACTCTGAACATGCACGGGACGCTGTTACCTTCCCACCAAAGGTGGTTCCCATTTTTCTATTTGCATTTTTTGCCTGCTTTCGAACTGTTAGGTTGGCAGAAGAATGAATGCTTATATACCCTATAAATTATTTGCCTACCTTATTTTCCTTCAACTACCTTTTTGGTTGAAGACATTGTGTGGTCGTTTATTAATAATGGAGTGGTTTTGACTGGAAGACCTCAAGCAAAATTATAAAGGGTTGAATTTTCAACAAAGTGTCCTTTTTCATTTGAGAAAATTTGAGCTACACAGCCATAGGATACAAAACATCACTTCTAATAATATTTTAGCTGGATAATCTATGCGAATGTTTCATTTTGGAATGATGATATATTTGTCATAAACATTTAATTGTTTTGTGTGGTCCTTGATGCTCTCTTAGCTTGCTTGTTTTCTTGCAGGCATTTCATTACCCAACTAGGAAGTGTTAGAAGGGAATGGTGGAGGAGAAGTCCTTGGTGCTCTCTGAGCTTGCTTGTTTTCCTGCAGACATTTCCGCATGAGCCCTGCGCTTACCTAGCATCCAGAATGTGCCACCTGGAGACCCCTAGGAGGGGAGGGTGAGGCAGGAGGAGAGGGGAGGGATGGGCGGGGTGGGGCCAGCCAGGGCTGGGATTTGGAGGTTCTCTGAACCAGCCATAACATTCGCTACGGGTTCTCCCGAACCCAGCGCGAACCTGTAGTAGCCCACCCCTGCTTCTAATCCAACCCCCTGCTCAAGCAGGAGACTCGATACCATTTCAGACAAATGGTTGTCCATGTGTCTTTTTGAAAGCTTCCAGGGATGGAGTAGCCACAAGTTCTGGATGTTTTATCTCTGGAGGCTTCCACAAAGATGGGAAAACCCATGATCAAATCCTTATTTTATTTCTCATTCAGCCTCTGGAGGAGGAGTTCATGCAAATTCCTGCAGAAGTCACTAGAAACAATCCGCCTGAAAAAGAAGCTCGTGCAGAAGGAAGATTTTGAATTCATCTTGAGTTGAAAGGCGCCACTGAAACATCCTGACACCATGACCCTATGGCTATTTGCATTATCTTTCATGGTTCTTCTGAGATGTGAGCATACAGTTATTGTAGGAAATGAAACATTTTGTTTGGTTAATAATGTGGTCTGTTGACTGAAAAATTTTCTTTTTCTTTGTTTTATTACGAGATATAACATTAATGTATATTACTTTAATTACATTGTATTATATTACGCTATATTACCTGCTATGCTATGCTATGCTATGCTATGCTATGCTATGCTATGCTATGCTATGCTATGCTATGCTATGCTATGCTATGCTATGCATCATATCCTGGTATCAGGAAGGGCATTCAGCCTGTAAATCCTCAACTGTCTAGCCACCCCTTACTTTACCCTAAATTAAGGGATTACGGTGTCATAAAAAGGACAGTTTTTATATCATTATTGTGGTTTTTATACAATATTAAGTATTAACACTCTAATGTTTAGATAACTTAGACTTTTCAAGGTTAATAATGATAATAATGATAAATTTCCTGACAGCTAGAACAATTAATCAACTTCCCTCCAGAGGTTGTGAATGCTACAACACTGGAAGTCTTTAAGAAGATGTGGGATAACCATTCATCTGAAGTGCTGTATGGTTTCCTTCCTAAGCAGGGGATTGGACTAGAAGACTTCCAAGGTCCATTCCAACTCTGTTTATTCTATTCTATTCTATTCTATTCTATTCTATTCTATCCATCCTAAAAATGGATAAATGATGTCAGGTAATGAGGATTAAATAGCTTCCAGCTGATGTAAGGTTGTAAGCTGATGCAATGAGGATGATTCAGCAATATATGGTATCGCCTCTTTAAGACCTATTCTATTCTATTCTATTCTACCCTACCCTATTCTAGAGACGGGTAGAAAGAAAATCTTTTTTCCCGTGTTAACTATATTTTGAAATGTCTATGTTAATCAATGTAGGAATGTTTAGATTTCATAATCAAAGTTGAATATATGATTAATAAGCAACTGAAAAGGACAACAAAAGATTTTTTGTAAAGTTTTCTGCCTTAAGCCAAATATTTAATACCAAAATTTCCACTGTATCCTGACTTATTATTGTACGGGTATGTTGAGAAAAAGAGAAAATTAACAAAACAAAGTAGGTGAGAACAACTAAAAAAGGAAAAAGAAAGGAAAGGCTATTGGGTTTCTAGCATCTCCTCTTTTTGTGCTTCTACTAATTTGTAATGTTTATCAACAACTGTTGTCTTTTTTTTCCTAAGCGGTCTTATCAAATCTCCAGCTGGCTGAATCTGGACCAGAGGTGGTGAGACCTGGAGATGTTCTCAACTTAGTTTGCAAAGTGACAGGTGTCTCCATCTCTGTGTCTAATGAATGGCACTGGATGAGAGACTCTCCTGAGAAGGGCCTGGAATGGGTCTCAGCCATAAATGTCCACAGTGGAAACAAATGGTACACCGCCTCTCTGAAAAACCGAGCCACCATTTCCGCAGACGAGACCAGAAATGAATTCTACCTCCAGATCGAGTCTGTGACAGCTGCTGACTCATCGGTGTATTTTTGTACCCGGCTCTGCACAATGAGACAAAAGCTATTGGGGCTGTGTTAAAAAAAGGGTGAATTGGATTCAGCAATACAATTTACATCCCACAATGAAGGACTGGGCCATGAAGCTGGAACCACTTGTGGAAACTGCTATATGGACTTCTTTCAGCAGTGGGTTTCACTTATTTTTACCAGCTGTTGGCTGCATGTGCATATGTTTGCTTCACACATGTGTGCACCTTCCACGCATGTTCCCGGCCTTCCGTGCATGCGCTTTGGTCACATGTTTGCCTTTCGTGCATGCGCCCGGCCTCCAAAATGTGACTAAATATGACAGCATGGCACTGGGGCAGATGGGCAGGCCCACCAGCAATCCCCCTTACCGGTTCACTCGAACTGGTCTGAACCAACTGAATATCACTTTCGATTTCTTTGATTAGGAAAAGAACAAGAACTGCTTTTATAAAGGCCTGGAAAGCCTTGACTTTTCCCCCACTAAAAATGAATAAAAAATGATGTCAGGTAATGAGGATTTAATAGCTGCCAGCTGATGTAAGGATGTAAGCTGATGCAATGAGGATGATTCAGCAACATATGGTATCGCCTCTTTAAGACCCTGATGGGGTCCACAAAAGTCATTTACCTTTTTAAGAGGTGTCTATATATAGGTGGCCATTAGAGGGCATTTCTCTCTCTCTCTCTCGTCATGTATCTCATTTGTCTCCTTGTGTCCGTAGCTGAATGGTAAGGGATATAATACACACAATGTGCAATATATGTATATATAAACCACTATTAATTGTACAAACGCTCTGTGTGTTGTGTGCTCTGTTTTGCCCCTGGGTTTATCTCATAATAATAGCCACGCTGTCAAAACTCTCACAAATGAATGTGTTGTGACCCAGTTCCCAAACACAACAAGCATGCTGTTTTTAACCAACAGATCCAATTATTAGGACTGCTGGCGGCCCCAGGAAAGAGCCTCTGTCTCTGTCTCTCTGTCTCTCTGTCGCTCTGTCTCTCTGTCTCTCTGTCTCTCTGTCTCTCTGTCTGTCTCTCTGTCTCTCTCTCTCACACACACACACACATATACACACACATACGGCAAAAAAAGTCTCTAAGTAAAAGTACGAAACTCATTTCCTTTCCTCCTGAAATGGCTCTAACACACCAGGAGTCTCTCTCTCTACACACACTCATAAAGGGAGTCCTGGAAGGTGTGCTTGCTCTTATGCAGCACACACACAAACACACAAACAAACACACATACTCAAAAGGTGCGCCCGACTCTCAGCACCACAGATTCCAAGAAAGAATTCCGATAAAATTCCCAACAGGATTCAGAAGTTCAGGCTATCAGTGGCTGACCCACATGGAGATGAATAGCTGACTGCCACGCATATTCGTCTCCACTCCCCCTGCCTTTTATCCCCAGAGTTAGGGTGGGGCTTCCACCCCAAGGGCCGGCCCATAGATTCCTGCTGCTCTCCTCTCTTCTGCTGCATATCTGTGCATTAGTCATAAGACCCAGATATTTCTCCTCTTCTTCATCAGTCACCTCCAGACCTGGGGGCTGTTGACTCTCCATCTGAGGGCTGATGGATGGCCCAGATTCCATCTCTCTCTCTCTCTCTCTCCCTCTCCCTCCCTCTCTCTCTCTCTCTCTCTGAAAGCTCCATTCCCTCTTTCCTCTTAGAGCTCTCAGTTTGCCTTGATGCTGACCCTGATTCCCACTCCACCTCCTCATCTGATTTGGCAGCTGGGGGGATGCTGCTGGCTGACAGGACACAACAGAATGAGGATTTCTGGATTCACCAATTAAAAAGGTTGTATCATGGGGGAAAGAGTTTATATAATTTAATTCTGAAGGTAAGAAATGCATCAAGCATGTTTATAATTGCTGGGCAGAAGATCAAAAGATATTTCTTTCAGTATGTTTTCATTTGTTTAAATACATTTTTCTTCGTCGATCTCCCTTTCCTATTTTCTGCCATATTCTTTTTTGTAATTTTCTTATAATTTCTTATAATTTAATTTTGCAAAGCAAACATCTTTATACACACACATACAAACACGCTCAAACATTTAACCATGCATACCAATGTATTCCAATAATCTGTGAGAAGAGGATTCAGAGAATTAAGAGCCTCGGTGGCACAGTGGTTAGAGTGCAGCATTGCAGGCTACTTTCTGCTGACTGCCAGCTCCCTGCAATTTGGAAGATTGCATCTCCCCAGGCTCAAGGTTGACTCAGTCTTCCATCCTTCCAAGGTTAGTAGAATGAGGATTCAGATTGTTGGGGGCAATAGACTGACTCTGTAAAACTGCTTAGAGAGGGCTGTAAAGCACTGTGAAGTGGTATATAAGTCTAAGTGCTATTGCTATTTGTTAAAATATTCATGACTGGGAGAGACATGGGAACAAAGTCAGCCAATAAAGAGGCATAGCCACTAAGTAAGCCAATGGGAGATTAAACAGATATGATTCTGTGCAGACAATTGAAACAGAAACTTAAGCAGTCTGGGGCTCTGAGAAGTAAACTAGTGGTCTTGTCTGGGCTTGTCTGCTGATATGAAACTAAGTGCTTGTGTTTGCCTGTAACTCTCCTGCCTTGTGTTTATTTGGGATAACCACTTGTTGGTATTGTAGATTTATTCATCTATTCTTATGTATATAAAGAAGTTAATGAATCCAGCTGAATCAGTTGTCTGTGTGTGTTTTCTGGATTTGATTTTTCTGCAACAAACTCTGACACTATTGCTTTTCATGATGAAAGGGAAAAGTTTGGTATAGATATCATCTGCTTTGGAGTGCATCACAAATATTTGAAATAAGGAGATTTTCATAACTTTGGAATTGTTTCTTATGACCTCCCCGAAAGCGAGTCCAAAAAACTTTAAGAAGTGTTAATTTTATGTCTCCATTATATTTTTGCTTTCTTCACCTTCCTCAAATGTTGCAAAAACATAACCCCAATTCATGCTGATATGACTGAAGAATCTGCCGATAAAATTTCACACAGATTGAGATTTTAATTTCCCTCCACCTCAATTTCTCCAAAGAAGCAGAAGGAAGCCCATTAGCCAACGTTCTGATAAAGTCAGGTTTTAAGAACTCATTTTCCCACCCTGCAATAGAGGAGGAGTTCATGCAAATACTTGCAATGCTCATGGCTCACTTCAAAATAAGCCCATCCAGGATGAGAGCCTCATTTCCTTTGAAGTTCAAAGACCTCACTAGAGGGCCAGGATGGCGTTATGGTTCCTTGCAGTTTGTTTTACAGCCCTCCCAAAATGTAAGAATATTTCATGGGAAATCGAGAGGTCCTTATTTAGTCAGTGATGTTTAGGGAGATTCTCAGTCATCCAGGTCCTGGTTGTCCCAAAGGTGCTTTTTTCAGGAGGCAACTGGACTTCCTTGTTCTTTTCTTTCTTTGGAAAACATCTTGCTTCTCATCCAAGAAGGCTACACACCAATTTGCACTACTCAGGTGACCCCCGAAGACCTCCAAATGTTTATGCAATTATGTATTTATTTTATTTCATCAAGCATGAATTAGATAACAGATATAAGTATAAACATGATTATGAATACATGAAATCAGTAAGAATACAAGGGAATATTAGGACAGGGGCGTACACTTATGCACACCCCTTAGAGACCTCTTAGGAATGGGGTAAGGTCAACAGTAGACAGTCTAAGGTTAAATTTTTGGGGTTTGGGGAAGAAACCACACTGTCAGGTAGTGCATTCCAGGCACTGACAATTCTGTTGCTGAAGTCGTATTTTCTGCAATCAAGTTTGGAATCGATGACTCTCTAAAAGAAATGAATGCAATGAATATAAATCCTTCCATTTCTCGTCATCCAGACAGAGCTGAAGAAACTTCTTGGATGAGAAGTGAAACGTCTTCGAAGAAAAACAACTTGACTCCTGAAAAAGCACCTTTGGGATAGTCGGTGATGTTGCTTCACTAATTGCAATCATGTGTGGTTGTTATTTATTTTTTTCCCCAAGGGGTCTTCACAGAAACTCAGCTTGCAGAATCTGGGCCAGGAACGGCGAAACCTGGAAGTCAACTAAACCTAGTTTGCAAAGTCACAGGCTTCTCCATCGGTCATTCATTATATGAATGGCATTGGGTCAGGCAGCCACGCGGGAAAGGTCTTGAATGGCTCTCAGCCATCAATGCCAACAGTGAAAGCAAATGGTATGCCAATTCTGTGAAAAGCCGTATCACCACTTCGGCGGATCGGTCCAGGAATGAGTTCTCCCTCCAACTGAATTCTCTCACAGCTGCAGACTCCTCTGTGTATTTCTGTGCCTGAGAGCTCACAGTGTGACAGTATCTATTTGGCCACTGTAAAAAAAGAGGAAATTGTTTCACGAAATGCAATGCTGAGCAGACGGAAGAAGAAGGAGGGAGGGAGGGAGAGGGATGAGGGAGCCTGGGAGAGAGGGAGAGGGAGTAAGAGGGAGGAAGAAAGAGTGTGTCAGAGAGATGGCTGATGGAACAATGACAAGTAATTTTAAGAAATGTGATTAGCTTTATTAGATAAATTTTGACAGAGGTTTAATAAAGAGACATCAAAAATGTGGTAAGGTTTTAAAGAAGTAACTGGACAGCCACTTATCTAGAATGATGTAGGGCAGCAATGGCGAAACTTTTTTGGCTCACGTGCCATATGGGGGAGCACAGGGGGTCGTATGTGGGCATGTCACACCCATAATGCACCGCTCAACTGGCCCAGTGCGCATGAGCACATGAGAGATGCAACCCCCCATTTTTTGCATGTTTTTTGTGCCCTCCCCAGGCTCCAAAGGTTTTATAGGAGCCTGGGGAGGGCGAAAACAGCCCCCCCCCAGGAGGCCCTCCGGAGGCCTCAGGAGCTTCTCTGAAGGTTCTGGAATGCAAAAAACCTGGTCCTATGGACAAACCAGAAGTTCGGGAACAGACTTCCGGTTTGGTCGTAGGGTTGGTTTAAGCCCTCCAGAGGCTTCAGGGACCTTCAGGGGGCTTCTCTGAAGCCTCTGGAGTGCACAAAAACGGTCCTATGGGCAAACCGGAAGTTTGGGAACGGACTTCTGGTTTGTTTGTAGGGTCATTTTTAGTCCTCCGGAGGTTTCAGGGAAGCATCCTGAAGGTCCCTGAAGCCTCCAGAGGGATTAAACCAACCCTACGAGCAAACAGGAAGTCTGTTCCCGAACTTCTGGTTTGTCCATAGGACCAGGTTTTTTGCCCTCCAGATGCTTCAGGGAAGCTCCTGAAGCCTCCGGAGGGCCTCCAGGGGAGGGGAATCTCTTTTTGCTCTCCCCAGGCTCCTATAAAGCCTCTGGAGCCTGGGGAGGGTGAAAAATGGCTTTAAAAAAGGCTGAACTCAGCTGAGAGGGCAACGCCTCACGTGTCCTGACAAACGGCTCTGTGTGCCATCTGTGCCATAGATTTGCCATCCCGGATGCAGGGTTTCCTGCTTGAGCAAAGGGTTTCACTAGAAGACTTCCAAGGTCCCTTCAAACTCTATTATTCTGTTAATAAACAGACATGATCAGTTTACTTGCTTAACTTCATGTCAGACCTGGAAGCCACTTTTTAACTTTTGGACCTTCAGTCCTGCCACATTTTCTACTGTGGGAAAATGGGAGTTTTTTTTAATAGTCTGTAGGTGATATGTAGCCATAATAACATTCTTTTTCAGGAAATCAAGGTCAACTCGCCCTGCAGCTGTGATGAGATGACTGGGAGGCATCTCCTCTTTTGGATGGTATCTGATTTATTTATTTATATTTATTTATTTATTTGTTTATTTATTTATTTATTTAGTTTGCCAAGCATGTATGAGAAAACAGGTATAAGTATGAATATAACATATAAGTATAAGCGGTATAAATATATACATAAGAAATGAGTACAAATAGATGGGGACAGTAGGACAGGGACGGTAGGCACGCTGGTGCTCTTATGCATGCCCCCTCTTAGGAATGGGGTGAGGTCCACAGTAGACAGTTTAAGGTTAAAGTTTTGGGGGTTTGAGGATGTAACAATAGTGGGGTAGTGCACTCTTGGCAGTGGTGGGATTCAGCCAGTTTGCACCTATCCAGGAGAACTGCTTGTTAACTTTCTAAGCAGTTGGGAGAACCTCTGGTTGGAAGAAATCTCCTTTTGTTTCTTTCCACTTTACAGGGCTAATCCTGTAAGGAAGGCAGGAAGGAAGGAAACATTCTGGTGTTGTTTCTAGCCTAATCTTTATTGCCCTGCTTACAGAAACTGCCTCTCCCGTTAACACTTATTACATTGTAACAGCTAAGGTGCAGAGCCCATCAATCTGAGTGTTGAGCTGGCCATGCCCGCCCAGTCACATGACCACCGAGCCACACCCTCCCAGCTGTTCATTAGGGCAGAGAGCCAGTTGTTCAATTATTTGAATCCCACCACTGATTCTAAGCATTGACCACTCTGTTGCTGAAGTCATATTTTCTGCAATCAAGTTTGGAGCAGTTTACTTTCTATTGTTTGCCTGTGTATTATTGCAGTTGAAGCTGAAGTAGTCATTGACAGGTAGGACGTTGTAGCAGACAATTTTGTGTACTATGCTTAGGTTAGACCGTAGGCAGCATAGTTCTAGGTTAACTAAGCCCAACATTTCACGCCTGGTGGCAGAAGGGATTCTAATGATTGGATCATGTGACATGGACATGTGGGTGCTGGGCAGAGACTTGAACTTTCGTTTGGGTGGGGGAAACCTCCAAACTTTCAGATTCGGGTTTTCCCAGATGTACCAATATGGCATCTCTAATAAAATGGAACTTTGAGGAAACTCAAGGCTTGGAGTCTTCTTTCGTTGGGATGTTGCTTGGAAGACTTCATTTCCCCTGATTGCCCCTTAATACCCACTAGATCTAACAGGCTGGGTCCAATATGTACAAGAAATGTTCAAATATTTGAAGGATGGGTCATTTACTTAGTGTCTGTAGAGATTCTCAGGCCTCCAGGTGATGGTTCCCCAAAAGTGATTTTTGAAGAGGCAATGGGCTTTCTGTTTGTTTGGGTTTTTTTAAAGATGTTTAGCTTCTCATCCCAAAACCTTATTCAGCTCTGATTGGATGGTGGGGAATGGAAGGATTGAAGCCAGCAAAACCACATTTTGAACAGAGAGGATTTCTGGTTTGAAAGAGAGATCAATGAGGCCATCTATGTCAAAATTGAACAGCCCTCTCTCAACAGAGGTGGAGGGATATGCCAATCCACAATACACTCCTTTCAACAGTTCCAAGAAGGCTCCATACCCATTTGCACAACTCACATGACCCTGATGACACAGAAAAACCTCCAGGTGACCTTAACGACTTGCTAAAAGAATGACATGCATTAGTCCTTCCTGACTCTAGGGGGCGGTGCTCATCTCCATTTCAAAGCCAAAGAGACAGCACTGTCCAAAGACATCTCCATGGTCATGTGGCAGCATGACTAAATGTCGAAAATGCATGGAATGCTGTTACCTTCCCACCAAAGGTAGTTCCTATTTTTCTACTTGCATTTTTACATGTTTTCAAACTGCTAGATTGGCAGAAGCTGTGACAAGTAAAAGGAGCTTACTCCGTTATGCGGCACTGGGGATTCAAACTGCCAAACTGCTGACCTTTCTGATTGACAAGCTCAGTGTCTTAGGTATTGAGCCATTGTGTCTCTACCTACCTACCTACCTACCTACCTACCTACCTACCTACCTACCTACCTACCTACTTACCTACCTATCTTTCTTTCTATCTTTCTACCTTTCTACCTTTCTATCTTTCTATATCTATCTTTCTATCTTTCTATCTTTCTATCTTTTTTTCTATCTTTCTATCTTTCTATCTTTCTATCTTTCTATCTTTCTATCTTTCTATCTTTCTATCTTTCTATCTTTCTATCTTTCTATCTTTCTATCTTTCTATCTTTCTATCTTTCTATCTTTCTATCTTTCTATCTTTCTATCTTTCTATCTTTCTTTTTATCTTTTTTTCTATCTTTCTTTTTATCTTTTTTTCTATCTTTCTTTCTATCTTTCTTTCTATCTTTCTTTCTATCTTTCTTTCTATCTTTCTATCTATTAATATAGATAGATACACACATACACACATACATACATACGTACATCAGGAACTTCATACATACCTAACATTTCAGGTTCTCTCCATCTCAGTTTATCAAAAGAACAGAAACTGGTCCACGAGTCAACCTTGTAACAAACTCAGGTTTTAAGATTGAATTTATTATTCATTATGCATTAGAGGAGGAGCACATGCAAAACTTTATGAGATGCAATACTGATTCTTTACTTCAAAATAAACCCATCCACTATGAGATTTTCACTTCCTTTGAAATTCAGGGACCTCACTGGATATCCTAGATGGCATTGTGGTTCTTTGCATTTTGTTTTGTACTGCTTCCAAGATGTAAGAGTGTTTAATGGAAAATTATTAGACCATTATTCGGTCATTGAGGTTGTTTATTGATTGCAATCCTTTCTTTCTTTTTTCCCCCCAAGGGATCTTCTCAGACATTCAGCTTGTAGAATCTGGGCCAGGAATGGTGAGGCCTGGAAATCAAATCCATCTGGTTTGTAAAGTCACAGGTTCCTCCATTGCTACTTCATCAGCTGCTTGGCATTGGGTCAGGGAACCACCTGGGAAAGGTCTTGAATGGGTCTCAGCAATACATCCCAGCAGTGGCGGGAAATGGTATAGCAATTCTGTAAAAAGCCGTGCCACCATCTCTGCAGATCAGCCCAGGAATGAAATATCCCTCTGGTTGAATTCTGTCACAGCTGCAGACTCCTCTGTGTATTTCTGTGCCAGATACTACACCCTGAGACAGGATCTATATGGACTGTGTAAAAAAAGAGGAATTTGTATTCATAAAGTGCAATGCCAAGTAGAGGGAGGAAGACGGAGGGAGGGAGGGAGAGGGGGAAGGAGGGGGAGGGAGGGGGAGAGGGAGGGAAGGGGAGAGATGGAGTGAATGAGAGGGGGAGATGGATATATGAGGGAAAGAGGGGAAGATGGATATATGAGAAGTCAACATTTGTTTTATATTTGCCATTTAATTTTGGGTATAAATAATCATTAATTCATATTAAGATTTTGAAAAAGCTTAAACCACACACAACCTAAAGGAACTCCTCTATAACAGACAATGTGTCAGGCCTGCAGTTATATCCCCTTTAGGATCTTTGGCCTGTCACACTCTCTCTTATTTCATTATGCTGTTTCATTAGTGTAGTAGTTGGGAGGGGGAAATAGAAAGAAGTAGAATTGTGGAATGTTTTGTTGTCATTCTTTTCTAGAAGCCAAGGTCATCTTTTGCCTCCACATCTCTGCACCTGACCGGAAGCAGCTGGGTGGAGATGCCAGTGTGGAAGAAGAAGATTGGACCATGTGATGGATTTGTGGGTGTGGGGACAAGATCATGAACTTTCAACTGGGTGGGAATCTGATGTAACATCCAGAATTGGGATTCCACAGCACGATGCCAACATGTTTGTCTTATTAAATTGGAACTTTAAGGATAGCTCTGCCTTGGACCCTGATTTAATTCTGCATGGTATTTGAGATGCTGACACAATGAAGAGAACAATAAATGAAGCAACATTGTCATTCCATATGTTGCACAAATATCAGATCTTCGAGCAACATTGTATGCAGTGCAATGCAGTGAGCCCTGTGCAGATCTGTACATTGGGGAAACAAAACAACCACTTCATAAATGCAAGGCATAACATAGGACCCATCAGGACTAACAATCCATCTGCATTTAAAAGACAAAGGCAACTCTTTTGAAGACACACAATCCAAAATCCACATCTACAAAGAGAGGACCAGAGGTGATATTCTACCGTTTTGGAACGGTCCACTCAAACCGATAGCGAAAATCATGGGTGGCCCCGCCCACCTGATATTGTGGCATGCCAGTGGCCAGCAGAGCTGGCAGCAGATTCGGACAGTGAGGAGGTTGAGGAGGAACATGGGCCAATCCTAGAGTCTGGGGAAGGCTTGGACGAGGGCTCTGCATTGGAGGCAGATAGGTGACCAAGACCATCTGGTTATTTGCTGCGTCCGGAGTCTGACATCAGCGAGGCAGAATAACAGCAGGAGCCTGTTCCCAGTGTGCACATGTGCAGTTCTTGCCAGAAGGCAAGAACGATTAAGAAAAAAAGGGTCAAATAGGGAGTAAAACTTAGAGATGATTGGCCCCTCTCATAAGAAGAAAAAAGAGGAGCAAACCGGACATGAGCTTTTGCAGGAAGCAATCAGTTCATCTGGTCATTTCAAGCTTTGAAAAGTTCTGTTTGACTCTGTGCTAAGTTTGGCCCTGCTATGCATTTGGCAATTAGGTCTCTGGCAGCGTTCCCAGGGAGATAAGGTGGGTGTTTATCAACATAAACATAAGCCCTTCATGGTATTGGATCTGGGTACTTGAGAGACCGCCTGCTGCCAATTACCTCCAACAGACCCATTAGATCTCACAGGGTTGGCCTCCTCCAGGTGCTATCTACCAGCCAATGCCACCTGGCTATTACCCGGGGGAAGGCCTTCTCTGTGGCAGCTCCGGCCCTCTAGAATGAACTCCCCGCAGGGATTCGGACCCTCACCTCTCTCCAGGCCTTCCGAAAAGCCGTCAAAACCTGGCTTTGCCGGCAGGCCTGGGGGTGATGAGTTCCCTCCCCTCTCGACATGTATGGTTGTGCAACTGTTGTCTACTTTTATTATTTGTATTTTGTCTTTTATGTTCCCCCCTTTTTTTCCCCCTTGAATTGTTCGCCGCCCTGAGTCCTGGAGAAGGGCAGCATACAAATAATAAAATACAATACAATACAATACAACATTCCCACGAAAGACAGTGGCAACTCAAGCAGACATCTGTCGGAATCTTCACCAACTGTTTGTGAATGACCATAATTTACAGCCATATAAATAAAAGAAGGTTTTTGGGACGAAGATTATTATTATTATTATTATACAATTGTATCACAGCGGCCAGTTGTTTCGCCAGATTTGGCATTGGTTACTAGTCGGGCCCCACCCAGGGGCCTAGGACGTCGTAACATATTTTCGTAATATGCGTGCAGATCCAAGCAGTGCGGCTTTTTGCATTTGACTGATGGTGATTTTGTCAATTTTTAACTGTTTTAAATGTAATTCCAGTGCTTTTGGAATAGCACCCAGTGTGCCAATTACCACTGGAATTACCACTGCTGGTTTGTGCCATAGTCGTTGAATTTCGATTTTTAAGTCCTGGTATCTTGCGATTTTTTCATGTTCCTTCTCGGCGACCCTGCTATCACCTGGTATTGCGATGTCTATGATTGTGACCTTATTTTTCTCAACCAGTGTGATGTCTGGTGTATTATGCGCCAGTATTTTGTCGGTTTGTATACGGAAATCCCACAAGATCTTGACCATCTGATTTTCTGTGACTTTTTCAGGCTGATGTTCCCACCAGTTTGTTGCTGTTTTAATATTATAATTTTTGCACAAATTCCAATGGATCATTTGTGCTACTGAATTGTGCCGCAATTTATAATCAGTCTGCGCGATTTTTTTACAGCAGCTGAGAATGTGATCAACAGTTTCGTCAGCTTCTTTGCAAAGTCTGCATTTGGCATCATCAGAGGATTTTTCGATTTTGGCCTTAATGGCATTTGTGCGGATAGCTTGTTCTTGCGCAGCCAGGATTAGTGACTCTGTTTCTTTCTTTAATGTACCTGTTTTTAACCATAACCAAGTTTGTTCCCTGTCCACTTTATCTTTTATTTTTTCCAGAAATTGACCATGCAGTGCTTTGTTCTGCCAACTCTCCATTCTTGATTTTATCACATCTTTTCTGTATTCTTGTTTTGTCTGTTGGGCCTTCAGTAGATTTTTGCTCTTTACTTCGATTAATAGATGTTCTTGACTTTCTTTTAAATAATCAGCCAGTGCATGTTTTTCTTCTTCAACTGTTTGCTTCACTTGTAATAATCCTCTGCCACCTGATTTTCGGGGCAGATATAGTCTATCAGTATCACCACGTGGATGTAAACTGTAGTGCATTGTCATTAGTTTCCTGGTTTTTTCGGTCCAAAAGGTCCAAATCAGTTTGTGTCCAGTTAACTATGCCAGCTGTGTATCTTATAACTGGTATTGCCCAGGTATTTATGGCCTTGATTGTATTTCCACCATTCAATTTAGATTTCAAAATTTTCCTAACTCTGTTGGTGTACTCTCGTCTGACAATAGTTTTTACTTCTCCATGCTTGATGTTATCCAACTGCAGAATGCCTAAGTATTTGTAGGCTTCATTTTCTTTGCATTTAATTAGTTGGCCATTGGGCATTTCAATTCCCTCAGATGCAGTGATTTTGCCCCTTTTTATGGATACAGTGGCGCATTTTTCCATGCCAAACTGCATTGAAATATCGGTGCTGAATACTCGGACTGTATTTGTCAATGATTGGATTTCTATTTCTGACTTTCCATAGAGTTTCAAATCATCCATATATAGTAAATGCGAAATTTTTTCAGCTTTTTTGGCTGTTTGGTAGCCTAATTTCATTTATTCATTTTATTATTATTATTATTATTATTATTATTATTATTATTATTATTATTATTATTCCCCAACAATACAAGGTCGTTTTACTGCCTCCAAGGACAGTTCCAATTTCTATCTGCAAATGAACAGCCAAAAATCTGAGGACACAGCTGTCTATTACTGTGCAGGGAACACAGTGAAATAGATCTTAAGGGATCTCATGCAAAAACCTTTCCTGAAAAGTGTTTTGAGATGAACAACAGAGAACCACAATAGTAGTTGTCTAAGCATCTGCAACAAAATCACTCAGGCAGAGAAGGAATGGAAGTGAACAGGCAAAACAAATATACCCCAAAATAAATTGTTACCCTAGTTTGCTTGAACGCCATTCATGTGTTGGTTGCCAGGTTCATCTTATGCCAGGGCCAGATGGCATCACAAAATGTGCCCCCTTTCCTCTTCAGGGATTCATTTCAAAAAGATTCTTGGGATTTTCTCCCCCATGACAAGCCATATTTTCCATTAAATGTTTTGAATTGTATGAAATTTCCTCTACTGCTGCCCCCCCCTCCCGCAAATCAAGCTCCATTGTGAGAAGATCTGCTAGAAAAAGCAAAGTATAAATTAAGCAACAGCCAGAGTGAAATATAGCTCTCTTTTAGAAATATAAAACCCCAAAGTCGGCTAAAATAGGAAAATCTTGGAAGTCAGATTCTGCTGTGCTTCCTATCCTTCTTATAGCCCAATGTCTCAGGGGGATATTTGTCTCAATTGTTTCCTAACATATGAGGAGCATTTCTCCTCCTTAGAATAAGCTTCAGCTCCCTTTCCTGTTGTAACATTTTTTGTGGAGTTCTGTGAAAGTCACTTTTGAGTTGACAATTTCATTGTTTCTTCTTTGCGAACTGTACTCATTTCTGGATCAAGTGACTCCATCAGCATCTATTTATTGTCACATAATTTCTCCTTATTTCTAGGTTGAATCCCTCCTTGATCAGTGTCCATCCATTATTCCTTTTCCTTGCCTTGGACAATAGCTTGACCCCCACCTCTCTGTGGCAGTCCCTCAAATATTGGAAGACTACTCTCATGTCTTCCCATGTTCTTCTCTTCACTAGACTAGCTATGCCCAGTTCCTGTAACCGTAGTTCATATGTTTTAATCTCCAGTCCCCTAATTATACTGGTTGCTCTTCTCTGCACTTGTTCTAGAGTCTCAACAACTTTTCTATAGTGTAGTGACCAAAACTAGGCCAGATTAGGAAGTCAAAGCCATGTAGAGCAATACTGGTTTTATTTGAAAGATACAGAAATAGAGTCTTTCAAATCTCAATGCACTTTCCCCGCCCTCCTTTTATCTTCAAGAGAATGAGGGGAGTCGGTTGACTTTGATGTTTTCTCAGGTGACAGCTCTAACCTAAACCCATATTCATTTCCTCTGACTCTTCTCCTGGTAGTGGTTCTTCGTCTTGTACCTCAAGATCATTTCCTTGACCCTTTGCAGTTAGATTACTGTAAAGTACCCTGCCTAGGACCACCCTTGAAATGTATTTAGAGTCGACGTGGCGCAGTGGTTAGAGTGCAGCAGTGCAGGCTACTTCAGCTGACTGTAGTTCTGTAGTTCGGCTGTTCAAATCTCACAGGCTCAGGGTTGACTCAGCCTTCCATCCTTCTGAGATGGGTAAAATGAGGACCCGGATTGTTGGGGGCAATATGCTGACTCTGTAAACCGCTTAGAGAGGGCTGAAAGCCCTATGAAGCAGTATATAAGTCTAACTGCCATTGCTATTGCTATTGCTATTGCTATTTCTAATTTGCATTGCTCTGTCAGGCCTGCAATTATATTCCTTTTATAAATTTTGGCCTGCCATACAGGGCGGGGCATAACCTTTTCCTAGGGGGTCACAGCAAGATCGACAGCAGTTTACAACTTCCGCGACACCTCATTTTAAAGCCCATAAAAAACTGAATTGAATGAGCTATTAAATGTTAAATTTGCTTTAAGAATGGCTGGAAAATTCGATTCGGAAGAACAAAGGATCATTGACAGAATAAAATGCATTGCCTTTCGAGAGGCTCGCGATGCTGGAGCCAGATCTCAATTCGCCAGATCTCAATCCGGCAGAGAACATTGGGGCCATAATTAAGGATGAAGTGGAAGCTCTGATGATTCAGGAGCAAGGTCAAAATCGATATTCGGTTGAAACTTTGAGAATGAATTTGGAAACTGTGTTGAAAAATCTGGAAAATCGAACGGAACTGTTTGAAGATTTGTTGTGTTCTTATCCACCTCGTTTGAATGCTGTTCGAAGGGCTAATGGTGGTCATACTGACTATTAAATCGTGTCAATAAACTCAGTTTTTGATGGGCTTTCGAATGGTGTATGAATTATTTGTGTTGTTATTACAAGTGTTGCTGTGACCCCCTAGGAAAAGGTTATGCCCCTGTACTTTCTCCTATTTCATTATGCTGTTTCATTATTATAGTTGATGGGAAGGGGAATAGACAGGAGTAGGATTGTGGAATGTATTGTTTTCATTCTTTTCTAGAAGCCAAGGTCATCTTTTGTCTCCGCACTTTTACACCTGACCGGGAGCAGCTGGGTGGATGCCAGCTTGGAAGAAGATTGGACCATGTGATGGACTGTGGGTGTGGGGACAAGATCATGAACTTTTTTTATTTTTTTAAAAAAAATATTTTAAACACATAAACATATCAACAGAAACAAACACATAACTTAAAACAACATAGGAACAAGAAGTTCCATCATACATCATACACCAGTTCTGTATCGGTTTCTTTACACTTAGTGTTTTCCCTTCTATACATTTCTATCTTGCATTCATGGTCTCCTTATTCGTTATCCATTTTTATGTACAATTCTATATTTATTTATACTTAGCTATTTATAATAAAATATTGTTTACCTATATTGTGCTTTATATTCTTACTGTCATTTATTCTCTTACATACAGTACAATTATAGGTATACATTCACATACTTATTCTTTTTCTTTGCCATTCTTATACTTTTGTTATTCCATTTAAAAGGTTATAATATAAAGTTTGAGTTGCTTTGTTTACCATCCCCAGCGCCTGTTGTAACACCACCTTATTTTCCCTTTCTTTTCTCCCTCTCTTCCTTCTCTACTTCCTTCCTTCCTCCTCTCCTTCCCCTTCTTTCTTCCCTTACCTCTCCCCTTTCCTACCCTCTCTCTTCCCCTTCCTGCCCTCTTTCCTTCTTTTTCTCTCCCTTCCACCCTCCTCTCCTTACCTCTTTCTTCTTCCCATAGCTCTCCTCCACTCTTCCTCTTCTTTTCCTACTATCTCTCCTTCTCTTTCTCTCCCTTCCACCCTCCTCTCCTTTCCCTTCCTTCTTCCCTCCCTTCTCTACTTCCTTCCTCCTCTCCTCTCCTTCTTTCTTCCCTCCTTTTCTTTTTCTACTGTTATAGGTGTCTTTTTCAAATCTCAGTTTATGTTTTTTGGGGGATGGTATTTCCACAAACCCATATATAGTTTCGTATCATTTCCTTTTTTCTCTTTCTTTCTACAGTCTATATGAAAGCCATCGTCCTGATTTGATGGCTTATTCCAAGTAATTCAGTCTGACTACTTGAATTTTCTGGGCTAATTCCGTTTGAGTTATTAAATTGGTCTGCCCACTCATTTGGTTCTATTTCAATTTCGTCTACTTGATTACATAGCCCAGATGGATCATGAACCTTTAACTGGGTGGGATTCTGATGTCATTTCCAGAATTGGGATTCCACAGCAATGTGCTAAGATGTCTGCTTTATTAAATTGCAACTTTAAGGATCGTTTTGCCTTGCACTCTGATTTAATTCTACATGATACTTGGAATGTTGACATGCTCCAGAATGTAAAGGAATTGACTCTATGACCATTATAAAGCCTTACAGTCTCTGAGTTGCACTGACTCCCACTTCAACATGCTGGATAACAGACCAAATGCACTCTGTGTTGTTTCCAGTGAAGTGGGTACTTCTACCTGTGACAACAATGACTTGCTACTAAAATGATGGTCGAAATTGTAGTCATAAGTTGAAGACTGTCTACATTCAGCTACACTCCATCTTCTATGTAAAACAATATACTGTACTAGATTTGTATACGCTCATGGACTTCATGTCCTATTTATACAATTCTCAGCAGGATTTATGCAAAGCCAACAAGACTTTCACTTCCTATTTAAACTCTCCTTCTCCTTTGTCAGGTTCAACTCAAGGTGCAAAACTCATCCCTCCAAACTTTTTCACAATGACAACCCACTTCTTAATTCTCATCATGTTGGCTGCCTTCTCCAAATTACAGATTTGGTCCATGTTATGGGTTTTTTTGCGCCCTCAAGGAAATTTAATATCTTTACAACGCCTACTACTTTCTAACCATTATCCAATTGTGCTTTGTCTTTTCTCATTAGGTAGCCTCTCTCAGGTAGCTCTGACCCAGTCAGATGCAGTGCTGAAGAAACCAGGAGAATCCCATAAACTGACTTGTGCTGTCACTGGATTCAATGTTAACCGCAACAGGATGTATTGGATCAGACAGAAACCTGGTCAAGGACTGGAATGGATTGTTTACTATTACTCATCTAGTAACAACAATTATTCACCAACAATCCAAGGATGGTTTACCGCCTCCAAGGACAGTTCCAACTTCTATCTGCAAATGAACAACCTAAAAGCTGAGGACACAGCTGTCTATTACTGTGCAAGAGACACAGTGAAATAGATCTTAAGAGATCTCATGCAAAAACCTTTCCTGAAAAGGAAAGGCCAGATTAGGAAGTCAACGCATGTAGAGCAATACTGATTTTATTTGAAAGATATAGCAATAGAGTCTTTCAAATCTCAATGGACTTGCCCTGCCCTCCTTTTATCTTCGAGAGAATGAGGGGAGTGGGTTTACTTTGATAATTTCTCAGGTGACAGCTCTGACCTAGACTCACTTTTATTTTCTCTGACTCTTTTCCTGGTAGTGGTTCTTCATCTTGTACCTCAAGACCATTTCCTTGACCCTTTGCAGTTGGATTACTGTAAAGTACCCTGCCTAGGACAGCAATTGAAATGTATTTCTAATCTGTATTGCTCTGTCAGGCCTGCAATTATATTCCTTTTAGAAATTTCGGCCTGCCACCACTCTCTTATTTCATTATGCTGTTTCATTAGTATAGTTGATGGGAGGGGGAATAGACAGGAGTAGGATTGTGGAATGTATTGTTTTCATTCTTTTCTAGAAGCCAAAGTCAACTTTTCTCTCCGCACTTTTACACCTGACCAGGAGCAGCTGGGTGGATGCCAGCGTGGAAAAAGAAGATTGGACCATGTGATGGACTGTGAGTGTGGGGACAAGATCATGAACTTTTAAATGGGTGGGATTCTGATGTGATTTCCAGAATTGGGATTCCACAGCAATGTGCTAAGGTGTCTGCTTTATTAAATTGGAATTTAAGGATCGTTTTGCCTTGGACTCTGATTTAATTCTACATGATACTTGGAATGCTGACATGCTCTCGAGTGTAAAGGAATTGACACTTTGGCCCTTATAAATCCTTTCAGTCTCTGAGTTGCACTGACTCCCACTTCAACATCCTGGATAACAGACCAAATGCACTCTGAGTTGTTTCCAGTGAAGTGGGTGCTTCTACCTGAGACAACAATGACTTGCTACTAAAATGATGGTCGAAATTGTACTCATAAGTTGAAGACTGTCTACATTCAGGTACACTCCATCTTCTATGTAAAACAATATACTGTACTAGATTTCTATACGCTCCTGGACTTCATGTCCTATTTATACAATTCTCAGCAGGATTTATGCAAAGACAACAAGACTTTCACTTCCTATTAAAACTCTCCTTCTCCTTCTTCAGGTTCAACTCAAGGTGCAAAACTCATCCCTCCAAACTTCTTCACAATGACAAACCACTTCTTAATTTCATCATGCTGGCTGCTTTCTCCAAAGGTCTTTAATTTGTCCATGTTATGGGTTTAATTTTTAGTACTCAAGGAAATTTAATATCTTTATTATGGCTCTTACTTATTAACCATCATCCAATTGTGCGTTGTCTTTTCTCATTAGGTGGCCTCTCCCAGGTAGCTATGACCCAGTCAGATGCAGCGCTGAAGAAACCAGGATAATCCCATAAACTGACTTGTGCTGCCACTGGATTCAACGTTAACAGCTACAACATGTATTGGATCATACAAAAACCTGGCCACGGACTGCAATGGCTTGTTCTCTATTATCATTCTGGTACCAAGTATTATTCCCCAACAATCCAAGGACGTTTTACTGCCTCCAAAGACAGTTCCAACTTCTATCTGCAAATGAACAAACTAAAAGCCGAGGACACAGCTGTCTATTACTGTGCAGGGAACACAGTGAAATAAATCTTAAGGGATCTCATGCAAAAACCTTTCCTTTCACTACTGAATGTCTCTATAGGGAGAACCACAAAATAAGTTATGTAACCATCTGGAATAAAATCACTGGGGCAGAGAAGAGATGAAAATGAAAATGCAGAACAAAAATACCACTGAAGAAACTATTGCTCCACAGTTAGTGTGGTTGAACAATTTTCACTCATTGGTTTCTAATTATTTCGCTGTGGTTTCTCAAATGTTCTTCTTCCAGGGCTAAATGACATCTCAAAATGTCCTCCCTTTTCTCTTCAGGGTTTCATTTCAGAAATATCTCAGGGATTTCTTCCACAAGAAGCCATATTCTTCATAAAATGTTTTGAATTCTATGAAATTTCCTTCCCCCCTGTTTTTCTCCAAATCAAGTTTATTTTGAGAAGATCTGCTAGATAGAACTAATTGTAAATGAGAGGTAAGGAGCATGATTTCCACCTCTCATTTTAAATGTTAAAAAAAGAGCAGCTGAAATTATAGAATGTTGGAAGTCTGATTCAGCTGCATTTCTCTTCTTTCTTATACTCCAGTGAATCAGTAGCTGCTTGAGTTGCTTACAAATATTATCTGCTGATTGCAAAGATGTAAAACTGCTTCAGCTTTCTTTTCTTTTGTAACAATGACTTTTTAATTTTGTCAAAGCAACCTGTTCACTGATGTTTCCATTGCTTCTTCTTCAATAGAAACTGAATCAATCTTACCTTACTCAGCATCCAGTCAAACCTTCAAGTTAGTCCAGACAAGGAAACCCAATACATATACATCAAAAGTATTTTCATGAAAAAGATACAGTAATAGTATTTCAACTCTGAATACTTCCACCTCTCTCCTTGAAAATTGTCAGAATGGGGGAGGGTGTTGTAAAAAGTTTTCTCATGTGACTTTTCTCCCCCAGAGTCAGGTTCTTCTGATGTTTACTTTGCTATTGGCTTCTCAACAGGGCTGCTCTTGAAGAAGATTTTAATCTGCATTGTTTGAGAATTTAGGGGGATGCACAATTTGACCCTAATAAAACTTCTGTTCCGTTAGTAGCACTAGCTTCTGTTAGAAATTCTGTTCATAAAACCACAGATCAAGCAAAGTGTACAGTCAACATGTGCTTTACTGCTTAACTGTTTTAATTGTAACAGGAAAAAGGCGATCAAACCAGTCAGTCCTACAGAGATCAACTCTAACTCCATTTCAGAAAGCCAGATCCTGAAGATGAAACTCAAATACTTTGGCCAACTAATGAGAAGGAAGAAATAACTGGAGAAGAGCCCAATGCTGGGAAACAATGGAGGGCAAAGGAAAAAGGGGACAAGAGAGAATGAGGTGGGTGGATGGAGTCAATGAATGAGGTGGCTGGTTGGAGTCAATGAAGTGGTATGAGCTAAAATGGACTCTGGTGGATGGTAGAGGACTGGAAGGCCTGGAGGAACATATCTAATCTGCATTGTTTGAGAATTTAGGGGGATGCACAGTTAAACCCTTATAAAACTTCTGTTGTATTAGTAGCATTAGCTTCTGTTCATAGGACCACAAATCAAGCAACGTGTACAGTCAACATCAATGACGTGCGGTGAGGTTTATGGCTGGTGAGGCACTAACATCATTACAATCAGATTTACAAACATAAAAATCTTACAAATTATCTTATCCAATATTAGATTGGCAGCAGTTAACGGGTCATGTTTAAAGTCTCATATCAGCACTTCTTACACATAGTGTAGCACAAAAAAAAACCACAATTAATTGAAAAAAAATTGAAGTTATTATGGGTCTTATCTTTACTTATGAATGAAGTGCATCCGCTGCTCCTTCTGAACAAAATCATCTCTAACTTGTTGGTAGAATTTTTCATTGTCTTCTTTTAGTTTTAAAAGTTTCTCTGTCTCAATAGCGTTCACGGCCAGGGAAGAAAGTCATCCTTGATGTCATCATGCTCTGTGGCTGTCACTTACTCTGCTGAGTCACAGGAAGAATGAGAGCCCTCTACTATGAGACAAGAGAACTGCGTGCCTCACCTAGTCTGACTTTTTAGGCGTTTTATGATCGCTCAGCACAAAAAACACATTCCACACACAGTTGTTGACAAAAAACACTCCATTTTTTATTATATACATCAGCTAAACTATTAAAAGGGACATACAGAGAGACAGCAATACGGTCTCATTACAGATCATGTAAAGCAGTTAAGCAGAGTCATCCTCGGTGAGGCAGCAGCTAGCTCAGCCTCACCTCAGCTCTCTCCTCACTAAAGCCCTTCATGGGATTGGACCTGGGTACTTGAGAGACCGCCTGTTGCCAATTACTTCCAACAGACCTATTCGATCCCACAGATTAGGCCTCCTCCGAATTCCATCTACCGGCCAATGCCGATTGGCTACCACCCGGAGGAGGGCCTTCTATGTGGCTGCTCTGGCCCTCTGGAAGGAGCTCCCCATGGAGATTCGGACCCTCACCACCCTTCAGGCTTTCCGCAAAGCCCTTAAAACCTGCCTATTCCGACAGGCCTGGGGCTAACGAGTTCTCGTCCCCCACTCGAATTTGTGTGGTTGTTGATTTTTTTAAATTGTTGTAGTTGTTTGTCTGATGTTTCCTCCTGTTTGTATCCCCCCCCCCTTACTTTGGTTTGTGAGCCGCCCTGAGTCCCTCTGGGAATAGGGCAGCATAGAAATCCAATAAATCCAATCCAATCCAATCATTAGTTGAATGGTAAATGTGAAAATTCTGCAATTTTAATAACAAATAATGTAAAACTGGCAAAGTTAAATGGAGAAAAACTTTATGGTACAGATCAGTAGATAAATACAAACATTTAATTTAATGTTTTCCTTTTACATTTTTTTTCTTTTCATGATGAGAGGTGAAACTGTGCCTCACTTGCCACACCTGACTGCATGTCACTGGTCACCATGTGCTTTACTGCTTAACTGTTTTAACTGTAACAGGAAACTGTCCTTAAAACAAAAGAAAATAGAATATATACCATAGATCCAGACTTGTAAACTCTGACATCTACTGCATGAATATTACTGTATTTGTTACAAAAAATACTTCAAAGTGCCGTTTATTACCTATAAAGCCATAGGATCACGTTACTTACATTACTTTATTCTCTCTCATTGTCCCTTAATGCCCACCAGAACTGGCAGTGTAGGCTTTCTTCAGAATGGTATCCGGATTCTAAAATTTGTGTCAAAAACCCAACTTAAAGGAACAACACTCCCCAGGAGATCGGAATGGCCCTAAATGTATTGGCACTTTAAGAAATAAACATGAAAGCCAGAATGTCCCATCACATGTTTGGTTCTGAAGTTAAATGAATCTGTTGCTTAATTGTTTAATATCAATTTCAAGATTTAGACTAGGAGTTGAATGATTTTGGATCTCACAATTAATATTGTTCCATCTTGAAAAGGCTGAAAAGTGCACAACTCTTTAAATTTGATTGAGACAATTATTAGGATTCCCAGGGCCTGAGACAGAGTTCACATTTGTGAATTTTAATGAAATGTTAAGATTATCTGCAAGAATTGGACAAGGTTGGTCCATATGGAATGAGTTAAAATTAATTTATTAAATTAAAAACTTCATGGAGTTTTAATGAAAATGACAAAATATATGAATTTAATATTAGGCATATGTAAGTCATTCTTTAATACCTGTTCCCTCCAGTATATTTATGCCATTTATAAGAAAAGGAGTTAGTTGTGTTGATCTTAAGCTGAAACTGTTCACATGCATTTGCAGTACCCATGAAAGGACCAGGTCCTTATAATTTGGAGATGATGCAAATCAATTCAATCGTTTCATCTCCTTAAAAGCAGTTGTTGAAAACTTACATCCGCAGAGCCAATCACCAGTTAGCCTCAAGGAAACGCAACATAAGTGTAGAGATGCTTGTTTGGACTTTCCTCCTGTTCCTTATCCATCTTTCAGGTAGATCTTCTCTCATAACAAAAAGTAGGAGGTTAAATGTTCCTGTTCAGGTTTTGTCCTCAGACACCCAGAGTCCCTAGAGAATGGGCGGCATACAAATGCTAATAAATTATAATTATAATTGTCCTGATTCGAAGTTGATGTTTGATTTTCAGGCTGCCATGCAGAGGTTCAGTTGATGGAGACTGGAGGAGGTGTTGTAATCCCTGGAGGTTCCCTTCGCCAAACCTGTAAAGCATCCGGATTCAACTTTGCTAATTATCAAATCGACTGGATCCGACAGTCTCCAGGAAAAGGACTGGAGTGGGTGGCAACAGTTAGCCAACCACAAGGAACTAGTCAATGGTATAACTCCAAAGTGGAGGGAAGATTCAAAATCTCCAGGGACAATTCCAAGACTTCAGCTTATCTCCAGATGAACAATTTGAAGCCTGAAGACTCTGGCTTGTATTATTGTTCAAGGGGACAAAGTGGCTCCATCTGCTTTCCTCCTTGTACAAATACTCCACGGGTCCCTTGAGAGGAGAAGCCAATAGCTGAAAGCAGAACCATTCAGCTTCTGTCCCTGGAGGGCATCTGCCAGAAAATACAACTACTCACCCACACAAAACAACAAAGCAACCAAAGTGGCAGAGAAATTAAAGAGGAATGGAAAATGAGCAAGACATTCCAACACTTTCCAGAAAGATTGTGCCCCAGTTTTGCATTTCCCATTCCAGTCCTTTTTCTGCAATCTTCCAGAGTTCTGTGTGAACCTCAATTCCCACATATTTTTCATTAATTGTTTTGTTAAATGTTTCATGAAATGGGATTTCTTATCATGCTGCTTTTCCTATCTATCTATCTATCTATCTATCTATCTATCTATCTATCTATCTATCTATTAATTTTTAGAAAGCTCTGCTAATAACAATAAAGTAATCACCTTTAGGCATGCACTGTGAATTCTAGCTCTCTTTTAGAAATCTAAAGTAAAGGTATAGATTCCCCTTGCACATACGTACTAGTTGTTCCTGACTCTAGGGGGTGGTGCTCACCTCTGTTTCAAATCCAAAGAGCCAAAACTGTCTGAAGATGTTTCTGTGGTCATGTGGCCGGCATGAACAAAGTCCAAAGGTGCATAGAATGCTGTTACCTTCCCACCAAAGGTGGTTCCTATTTTTCTATTTGCATTTTTACATGCTTTCAAACTGCTAGGTTCCAGGAACAGGAACAAGTAACGGGAGCTCACTCCATTATGTGGCACTAGGAATTCGGACAGCCAAGCTGCCAACCTCTGATTGGCAAGCTCAGCATCTTAGCCACTCAACTACTGTGTCCCTCTATTTTTGAAATCTACACATACCCCCAAAAAATCAGCTAAAATACCAGAATCATGCACGTCTGTGAATGCTCCAAAACTGGATTTTTTAAAGAAGAGATTGGAAAGCCATTGGTTTGAAATGGTGCAGGGATCCCATGCAAAAACCTTTCCTTTTGCAACTGAAATCTCTCCAGAGAATCACAAAAAGAGTTCTCTATATTTTGGAGTAAAAAAAAAAAAAACTGGGGCAGAGTAGGGGTGAAATGAATATGCCGAACCTATTGATCCTGTTATTATTCCATATTATCATGGTTTCAACATCATTCACTTATTGGTTTGTAAATACTTTGATGTGGTTTCCTGCAGGTTCGTCTTCTTCCAGGACCAGAGGACATCTCAAAATATCTTCCCTTTCCTCTTCAGGGATTCCTTTTAGAAAGATTCCTGGGATTATTTCCATGAGAAATCTAATTTTTCATTAAATGTTTTAAATTGTATGGAATTTGCTCAACTGCTATTTTCCCAAGTTAAGTTCTGTTTGGAGGAGACCTGCTAGACACAGCATAGTATCTGTGAGAAAAAATGACCCCATTTGGAGCAATGGATTTGATTAACAATACTAGGATTCTCTTATTGATAACTGAATAGAATGGTTGAAAAATTCTGTCCAGTCATGTGGTTGCCTCTACTTATGGCAGCACTATCTAACAACCAAAATTACAGAACATAAGTTGAGGACTGCTTGCATCTATATGCATCTCACTCTATATCATCATCTATTCTCAACTAAATTTCAGTACACTTCTGAACTTCATCTAATATTTATACAGCTCTCAGCAGGTTTTATGCAAAGCCAAAAAGACTTTCACTTCCTATTTAAACTCTTCTTCTTCAGGTTCAACTCAAGGTGAAAATCTCATTCCTTTTTCACAATGAGACCCCACTTCTTAATTCTCATCATACTGGCTTCCTTCTCTAGAGGTTTGTAATTTGGACCATATTAAGTTTTTTTTTTTCTAGCACTGAAGGGAATTTTACATCTTTACTATGGCTCTTACTTTCTAACCATCATCCAATTGTGCTTTGTCTTTTCTCATTAGGTAGCCTCTCCCAGTTAGCTCTGACCCAGTCAGATGCAGCACTGAAGAAACCAGGAGAATCCCATAAATTGAATTGTGCTGTCACAGGATTCAACATTAACAGCTACTGGATGGGTTGGATCAGACAGAAACCTGGCCAAGGACTGCAATGGCTTGTTCACTATTATGATTCTGTTAGCAAGTATTATTCCCCAACAATCCAAGGACGTTTTACTGCCTCCAAGGACAGTTCCAACTTCTATCTGCAAATGAACAACCTAAAAGCCGAAGACACAGCTGTCTATAACTGTGCAAGACACACAGTGAAATAGATCTTAAGGGATCTCATGCAAAAACCTTTCCTTTCACTGCTGAAATGTCTCTGTAGGGGACAGCAGAGAATTACAGAATGAGTTGTGTAATCATTTGGAACAGAATCACTGAGGCAGAGAAGAGGCAGAAATGAAAAGGCAAAAGAAAAATACGACGAAAGATATTATTACTCCACACTTAGTGTGGTTGACCATCTTTCACTCATTGGCTTCTAACCATTTTTCTGTGGTTTCCCGCAGGTTCTTCTTCCAGGACCAAATGACATCTCAAAACATGCAACTTTCCCTCTTCAGAGATTCATTTCAGAAAGATTCCTGGGATTTCTTCCACGAGAAGCCATATGCTTCATTAAAATTTTTGAATTGGTTGGAATCTCCTCTCCTGCTATTTTCCCCAAATAAAGTTCTGTTTTGAGAAGACAAAGAAGGTTCTTGTAAGAGGTTTTATCATGTGACTGTTCTCCCCTAGACTCAGATTCTTCTGATTGATGTTCTGGTAGTGAGTCATCACAGGGGCTACTCTTGAAGGCGATTTCTAATCTGAATTGTTTGAGAATTTAGAGGGATATGCAATTGGCCATAATAAAACATCTAATGTGTTAATTTCACTAGCTTCTGTTATAAATTCTGTTTATAGTATCACAGATCAAACAAAGTGCACAGTTACCATGTGCTTTACTCCTTAACTGCTTTAACTGTAACTTAGATCAAAAGAACATAGAGTATATGCCATAGATCCAAACTTGAAAACACTGCCGTCTACTAACTGAATACTACTATATTTGTTACACCAAAATACTTAGTATAACATACAAGAAACGTTGTAGGTCTGAATGTAAATGCTCTAACCAGGGATATTTCTAAGAAGAGATTGGACAGCCATTGGTTTGAAATGGTACAGGATCCCATGCAAAAACCTTTCCTTTTGCCACTGAAATGTCTCCAGACAATGACAAAATGAGAGTTCTCTATATTCTGGAATAAAAATTACTGGGGCAAAGTAGGGATGGAATGAATATGCCAAATCAATAGATCATATTATTACTCCCTATTGTCATGGTTTCAACATCATTCACTTATTGGTTTCTAACTAGTTTGCTGTGGTTTCCTGCAGATTCGTCTTCTTTCAGGGCCAGAGGACATATCAAAATGTCTTCCTTTTCCTCTTCAGGGATTCATTGCAGAAAGATTTGTGTGATTATCTCCATGAGGATACATACTTTTCATTAGAGGTTTTGAATTGTATGGAATTTGCTCTCCTCCTATTTTCCCAAGTCAAGTTCTGTTGTGAAAAGACCACAGCAAAGTATCAGGGGGGAAAAAAATCCCCCATATGGACCAATACATTTGCTTAAAAATCTAAAGATTCTCATATCAATCACTAAAAAGAATGGTTGAAGATTTGTGTCCAGTCATGTGGTTTCCTCTACTTATGGCAGCACTATCTAACAACCGAAATTCCAGAGCATAAGTTGAGGACTGCTTGCATAGAGACACTCTATATCATCATCTACTCTCAAGTAAATTTCACTACACTTCTGGACTTCATCTAACATTTATACAGCTACCAGCAGGTTTTATGCAAAGCCAACAAGACTTTCACTTCCTATTTAAACTCTCCTTCTTCAGGTTCAACTCAAGGTGCAAATCTTATTCCTTTTTCACAATGACACCCCACTTATTAATTCTCATCATACTGGCCTCCTTCTCTAGAGGTTTGTAATTTGGATCATACTAAGTTTTTTTTCCTAGCACTGAAGGGAATTTTACATCTTTACTATGGCTCTTACTTTCTAACAATCATCCAATTGTGCTTTGTCTTTTCTCATTAGGTGGCCTCTCCCAGGTAGCTTTGACCCAGTCAGATGCAGCACTGAAGAAACCAGGAGAATCCCATAAATTGACTTGTGCTGTCACAGGATTCAATGTTAACAGCTACTGGATGGGTTGGATCAGACAGAAACCTGGCCAAGGACTGGAATGGCTTGTTTGGTATTATAATTCTGGTAGCAACTATTATTCCCCAACAATCCAAGGACGTTTTACTGCTTCCAAGGACAGTTCCAACTTCTATCTGCAAATGAACAACCTAAAAACGGAAGACACAGCTGTCTATTACTGTGCAAGAGACACAGTGAAATAAATCTTAAGGGATCTCATGCAAAAACCTTTCCTTTCGCTACTAAAATGTCTCAATAGAGGACATCCAAGATCAACAAAATAAGCTGTGTAACCATCTGGAACAAAACCACTCTGGCAAGGAAGAGATGAAAATGAAAACACAAAACAAAAATACCACTAAAGAAACTATTGCTCCAGAGTTAATGTGGCTGAAAAAGTTTCACTCATTGGTTTCTAATTATTTTCCTGTGGTTTCTCAAATGTTCTTCCAGAGCTAAATGCCATCTCAAAATGTCCTCCCTTTTCTCTTCAGGGATTCATTTCAGAAAGATTCCAGTGATTTCTTCCACAAGAAGCCATATTGTTCATAAAATATTTTGAATTCTACAAAATTCCCCCCCCCCTGTTTTTCCCCAAATCAAGTTTTCTTTTGAAAAGATCTGCCAAATACAACAACTGTAAATCAAATGTAATGAGCGTAAATTCCACCTCTCATTTTGAATGTTAAAAAAAGAGCAGCTGAAAATATAGAATGTTGGAAGTCTGATTCAGCTGCATTTCCCTTCATTCTTATACTCCAGTGAATCAGAAGCTGCTTGAATTGCTTACAAATATTATCTGCTGATTGCAAAGCTGTAAAACTGCTTCAGCTCTCTTTTCTTTTTTAACAATGACTGTTTAATTTTGTTAAAGCAACCTGTTCACTGATGTTTCCATTGCTTCTTCTTCAATAGAAACTGAATCAATCTTACCTTACTCAGCATCCAGTCAAACCTTAAAGTTAGTCCAGATAAGGAAACCCAATACATATACGTCAAAAGTATTTTCATGAAAAAGATACAGTAATAGTCTTTCAACTCTGAATGCTTCCCCCTCCCTCCTTGAAATTTGTGAGAATGAGGAAGTTTTCTCATGTGACTGTTCTCCCCCAGAGTCAGGTTCTTCTGAGGTTTACTTTGCTGGTGGCTTTTCAACAGGGCTGGTCTTGAAGAAGATTTAATCTGAATTGTTTGAGAATTTAGGGGGATGCACAATTTGACCATAAGAAAACTTCTGTTGCATTAGTAGCACCAGCTTCTGTTAGAAATTCTGTTCATAAAACCACAGATCAAACAAAGATTACAGTCAGCATGTGCTTTACTGCTTATCTGTTTTAACTGTAATAGGAAAAAGGCGATCAAACCAGTCAGTTCTACAGGAGATCAACTCTGAAATTTCAGAAGGCCAGATCCTGAAGATGAAACTCAAATACTTTGGCCGACTAATGAGAAGGAGATAATCACTGGAGAAGAGGCTAATGCTGGGAACGATTGAAGACAAAAGAAAAAGGGGACCAGAGAGAATGAGGTGGCTTGATGTAGTCAATGAAGTGGCGTGAGCTAAAATGGGCTCTGGTGGATAGTAGCGGACTGGAAGGCCTGGAGGAATATTTCTAATCTGCATTGTTTGAGAATTTTGGAGGATGCAGAGTTTAACCCTTATAAAACTTCTATTGTATTAGTAGTATTAGCTTCTGTTAGAAATTCTGTTTATATAACCACAGATCAAACAAAGTGTACAGCCAACATGTGCTTTACTGATTAACTGTTTTAACTGTAAGAGGATACTGTTCTTAAAACAAAGGAAAATAGAATATATACCATAGATGCAAACTTGTAAACACTGCCATTTACTGCCTGAATACTACTGTATTTGTTACCAAAAAATACTTCAAAGTGCCAGTCTCTCTCATTGTCCCATAATGCTCATCAGTGTTGGCTGTGTTGGCTTGCTCCGGGATGATATCCGGATTCTAAAATTTGTGTCAAAAACCCAACTTAATGGAACAACACTCCGCAGGAGATCGGAATGGGCCAACTTCATTGGCATTTTAAGAAATAAACATGAAAGACAGAGTTTTCCCATACACTTTTAGTTCTGTTCGTTAAATGAGTCTTTTGCTTAATTGTTTAATATCCATTTCAAGATTTAGACTAGGAGTTAAATGATTTTGGATCTCATAATTAATATTGTTCCATCTTGAAAAGGCTGAAAAGCGCACAACTCTTAAAATTTGGTGGAGTCAATTATTAGCATTCCCAGGGCCTGAGACAGATTTCACAGTTGTGAATTTTAATGAAATGTTCAGGTTTTCTGCATGAATTGGACAAGGTTTGTCCATATGGAATGAGTTAAAATTAATTGCTTTAAATTAAATTAAAAACTTCATGGAGTTTTAATGAAAATGACAAAATATATGAATTTAATATTAGGCATATGGAAGTCATTCTCTAATACCTGTTCCCTCCAGTATATTTATGCCATTTACAAGAAAAGGAGTTAGTTGTGTTGACCTTAAGCTGAAACTGTTCACATGCTTTTGCAGTCCCCAAGAAAGGACCACGTCCTTATAATTTGGAGATGATGCAAATCAATTCAATCGCTTCATCTCCTTAAAAGCAGTGTTGAAAACTGACATCTCCAGAGCCAATCACCAGTTAGCCTCAAGGAAAGGCAACATAAGCGTAGATATGCTTCTTTGGACTTTACTTCTATTCCTTATCCATCTTTCAGGTAGATCTTCTCTCATAACAAAAAGTAGGAGGTTAAATGTTCCTGTTCATGTTTTGTCATGATTCGATGTTGATGTTTGATTTTCAGGCTGCCATGCAGAGGTTCAGTTGGTGGAGACTGGAGGGGGTGTTGTAATCCCTGGAGGTTCCCTTCGTCTAACCTGTAAAGCATCTGGATTCAACTTTCCAAATTATTCAATGGACTGGATCCGACAGTCTCCAGGAAAAGGACTGGAGTGGGTGGCAGAGGTTAGCAAACCACAAGGAACTAAACAGTGGTATAACTCCAAAGTGGAGGGAAGATTCACCATCTCGAGGGACAATTCCAAGACTTCAGCTTATCTCCAGATGAACAATTTGAAGCCTGAAGACTCTGCCTTGTATTATTGTGCAAGGGGACACAGTGACTCCATCTGCTTTGCCTCTTGTACAATTACTCCAGGGGTCCCTTGAGAGGAGAAGCCAAGAGTAGAAAGCAGAACCATTCAGCCTCTGTCCCTTGAGGGCATCTTCCAGAAAAGGCCAATTCTCACCCACACAAAACAACAAAGCAACCATAGTGGTAGAGAAAGTAAAGAGGAATGGAAAATGAGCAAGACATTCCAACGCTTTCCAGGATGATTATGCCCCCAGATTTGCATGCCCCATTTGAGACTCATTTTTGCAATCTCCCAGAATCCTGTTTGAACTTCATTTCCCACATATTTTTCATTAAGTGTTTTGTTAAATGTTTAATGAAATGAAAATCTCCTGCTGCTTTTCCCAAACAAATTTTTAGTTTGGGAAGATCTGCTAATTACATTAAAGTATCACCTTTTGATGGCAAATCTAGACAGCAAATCTAGACAAGCATGCTAAAAAGGAGAGACATCTCCGTGCCAACAAATGCACCTCTATTCAAGGCTATGGTTTTCTCAGTTGCAATGTCTGGCTGTGAAAGTGGGACGATAAGAAACACTGAGCACCAAAGAATTGAGGCCTTTGAACTACGGTGCTGGAGAAGACTCCTGCTAGTCCCTTGGACTGCAAGGCCATCCAACCGGTCAGTCCTAGAGGAGCTCAACCATGACTGTTCTTTAGAAGGTCAAATCCTGAAGATGAAACTCAAATACTTTCGCCACCTAATGAGAAGGAAGGACTCACAGGAGAAGAGCCTAATGCTGAGAATTACTGAGGAAGAAGAAGAAGGGGAAGACAGAGAATGAGGTGGCTGGATGGAGTCATTGAAGAAGTAGGCATGAGGTTAAATGGACTCCTTTGGATGGTAGAGGACAGGAAGGCCGGGAGGAAGATTATTCATGGAGTCGTGATGGGTCAGGCATGACTTCACAACTAATAACAACAACAACAATCATCTTTAAACGGGAAAGATTAATTCTCACTATATTTTAGGAATTTCTCCATCACCCCTCGCCCCCCCCCCAAAAAAAAAAATCAGCTAATTTCCAGAATCTTGCAGGTCTGATTGTCAATGCTCTAACATCGGAAGTTTTTAAGAAGAGATTGGACAGCCATTGGTGTGAAATGGTACAGGATCCCATGCAAAATCCTTTCATTTTGCCACTGAAATGTCTCCAGAGAATCATAAAATGAGAATTCTCTATATTCTGGAGTAAAAATCACAGAGGCAGAGTAGGAATATGCCAAATCAATAGATCCTATTATTACTCCCTATTGTAATGGCTTCAACATCATTCACTCATTGGTTTCTAACTAGTTTGCTATGGTTTCCTGCAGATTCGTCTTCTTTCAGGGCCAGAGGACATTGCAAAATTTCTTCCTTTTCCTCCTCAGGGATTCCTTTAGAAAGATTCCTGTGATTATTTCCAAGAGGAGACATATTTTTCATTAGAGGTTTTGAATTGTATGGAATTTGCTCTCCTGCTATTTTCCCAAGTCAAGTTCTGTTTTGAGAAGATCTGCTAGACACATCAAAGTATAAATGAAAAAAAATCCCCCCATTTGGAGCAATACATTTCCTTAAAAATCTAAAGTTTCTCATATCAATCACTGAAAAGAATGGTTAAACATTTCTGTCCAGTCATGTGGTTTCCTCGACTTATGGCAGCACTATCTAACAACCAAAATTCCAGAGTATAAGTCGAGGACTGCTTGCATCCAGATACTCTATATCATCATCTATTCTCAACTAAATTTCAGTACACTTCTGGACTTCATCTAATATTTATACAGCTCCCAGCAGGTTTTATGCAAAGCCAATAAGACTTTCACTTCCTATTTAAACTCTCCTTCTTCAGGTTCAACTCAAGGTGCAAAACTCATCCCTCCAAACTTCTTCACAATGACAACCCACTTCTTAATTCTCATCATGTTGGCTGCCTTCTTCAAAGGTCTGTAATTTGGTCCATGTTGTGTTTTTTCTAGCACTCAAGGAAATTTAATATCTTTACTATGGCTGTTAGTTTCTAACCATTATCCAATTGTGCTTTGTCTTTTCTCATTAGGTGGCCTCTCCCAGGTAGCTTTGACCCAGTCAGATGCAGCGCTGAAGAAACCAGGAGAATCCCATAAACTGACATGTGCTGTCACTGGATTCAATGTTAATAGCTACAACATGTATTGGATCAGACAGAAACCTGGCCAAGGACTGGAATGGCTTGTTTACTATTATTCATCTAGTGACAAATCTTATTCACCAACAATCCAAGGACGGTTTACCGCCTCCAAGGACAGTTCCAACTTCTATCTGCAAATGAACAGCCTAAAAGCTGAGGACACAGCTGTCTATTACTGTGCAAGAGACACAGTGAAATAGATCTTAAGGGAGCTCATGCAAAAACCTTTCCTGAAAAGTGTTTTGAGGGGAACAACAGAGAACCACAATAGTAGTTGTCTAAGCATCTGCAACAAAATCACTCAGGCAGAGAAGGGATGGAAAGGAACAGACGAAACAAATATACCCCAAAATATATTGTTACTCTAGTTTGCTTGAACACCATTGATGTGTTGGTTGCCAGCTAGTTTGTTGTGGTTTCCTGCAGGTTCTTCTTATGCCAGGGCCAGATGGCATCACAAAATGTGCCCCCTTTCCTCTTCAGGGATTCATTTCAAAAAGATTCTTGGGATTTTCTCCCCCATGACAAGCCATATTTTCCATTAAATGTTTTGAATTGTATGGAATTTCCTCTACTGCTGTCCCTTCCCTGCAAATCAAGCTCCATTGTGAGAAGATCTGCTAGAAAAAGCAAAGTATAAATTATGCAACAGGCAGAATGAAATATAGCTCTCTTTTAGAAATATAAAAACCAAAAGTCGGCTAAAATAGGAAAATCTTGGAAGTCAGATTCTCCTGTGCTTCCTATCCTTCTTACAGCCCAATGTATTCGGGGTGGTGGTGGTGGTGGTGGTGGTGGTGGTCATTTGTCTCAATTGTTTCCAAACATATGAGGAGCAATTCTCCTCCTTAGAATAGGCTTCAGCTCCCTTTCCTGTTGTGACATTTTTTGTGGAGTTCTGTGAAAGTCACTTTTGAGTTGACAATTTCATTGCTTCTTCTTTGCGAACTGTACTCATTTATGGATCAAGTGACTCCATCAGCATCTATTTATTGTCAGATCTTCAGATTGCAGCTCTGACCCACACTCATGTTTATTTTCTCTGACTCTTCCCCTGGTTGTGGTTCTTCCTCTTGTACCTCAAGATCATTTCCTTGACCCTCTGCAGTTGGATTACTGTAAAGTACCCTGCCCAGGACAGCCCTTGAAGTATATTTCTAATCTGCATCGCTCCAGAATGTAAAGGAATGGACACTTTGGGCAGTAAAAAAAGCTTTTGATCTCCAAGTTGCACTGACCCCCCACATCAACATGCTGGTTAACTGACCAAATGCTCTTTGACTTGTTTCCAGTGAAGTGGCTGCTTCTACATGTGACAACCATGACTTGCTACTGGGAGAAGGAGGAGCCACCTCGCGATGTCACAACGTGCAGTCTCAATACTCTGAGACCGCCATTGACACTTTTGCCACTGGATGGTCCATTGAGACTTAAACTTTCCCGTAGAGATGATGATCAGGAAGACAAAGCCTTGCTGGTCTCAGGGATATCACAAAATCCCTGATGGACCCAAGGGAAGTGCTTCAAGCCAGCGGTGAATAGGCAGCCCCAGGGCTGATGAAATCAGGATGCTCCAGAAGGAAGGAAGTGAGAGACAGCCTCCTGCCGATTACCTCTCTCAGACCAATTAGATCGCACAGGTTGGGTCTCCTCCGGATTCCATCTGCCAGCCAATGTCGGCTGGTGACTCCCCGTGGGAGGGCCTTCTCTGTGTCAGCTCTGGCCCTCTGGAACGAGCTCCCTGTTGAGATCTGGACCCTTACTACCCTCCCGGCCTTCCGCAAAGCCATCAAGTCCTGGCTGTTCCAGCAGGGTGGGGGGAGCTGAGAAGCATCTACCTCCACGGAAATTGTGAATGTTGGTAATGTTGTTAATATGTTGTCTTTGTCTCGTTCCCCCCCTTTCCCTTGTCTTTTGTGAGCCGCCTGGAGTCCTCCGGGAGTGGGCGGCATACAAGACAAATAAATAAATAATACAAGACAAATAAATAAAAGAGAAAGTGAATCCATCTGGTGAGGTACTTTTTCTATTTTGCTAAAGAGTGCCCAAAGAAATGTTTCTTTAAAGCCAAATAAGATCCTTAAGCAAAAGAACTGAGCGGCAAAAATAACCCTAAATGGATCGCTGTGGAAAGTTTTTTTTTTCTTTTTGTAACTATTTTTTGTGGATTGAAGTGCTCGCAACATTTTTTTCATCTCTCCTCTTAAAGTGAACGGACTGATTTTTCTTCTGCTTTTTGTTGCTTTAGTTTTTTTGACTTCTTATTTTAACAATTCTTCCTACTACTTGTTATCAAACCACACTAAAATAAATCTAAAGAACTTTGTTCCCTTTAAGCCAGAGTTAAATATTAGAAGGTGAAAATTAACACTGCCACTCGGAGGTCAGACGCTGGGGTTTTTGAAACAATGTATCTTTTTTCCTTCCTTATTTGACTTCACTAACTTTGTAGCTGAAGGGTTTGCAACTTGTTTACAGAAACTGATAAAGAATCAAGGACACAAATTGTTTTCACAGGTGCCTCTGAGAATTATTTTGGCAGGGGAAAGAAAGAAACAGGGAAAAAAAGAACCCTTCTCCTTTGAAGAGCATAAAAGAACTTGTGTTCAAGTCAATTTAAAATAAAAAATAAAAGAGGCTTGGAAGGTTAGAGTCGCTATTAGTTCTTTTTTTTTTCTCCTTTTTCTTTCTTTCTTCTGTTTTGGAGACATGGATCAATACTTAGATGAGGAAACCTTAAAATTCCAAAATATCTTGTCTGGAATTCAACATCTATTGGAAGGATATGGGAGAATTGAGAAGAAGTTGGAAAGACTAGTCTTCCTCACAGCCAAAGATGAAGGGGTTGGGGCCCCATAAATTAAAGGGGAGAATGAAGATATAGAAGATAAAGATAAGAAAATAGATGAATTTATTAATGGAGCAAATGTGGGTGAAAGTGGAAAGAAGGGAATATGGAAAAGGGAATTTGATGAATTGGAACTCTACCGCAGATTCCATGACACAGAAGGGGGGGGAAAAAACTACTAATGATGATAGAAATAAGAAGAGAAATTTTAGCAAGTTTGACAACCAAAAACAAGTCAATTTTAGTAACAACTGGTGGGCAACGAGATTATCTGAGAGACCCTTCAAGCAACAAAGTGCAGAGAGAAGTCTATAAAAACCTTATAAAGGAGATAAAAAGAAGACTGACACCACAATTGGCAAGAGAGATAAGACTGTTTTGTTATTGGAAAGATACAGGTTGACAATGAATGTTGATAATAAAAAAAAATAGTTGATTTTGGTGACTAATAAGTTGGAATTTTGTAATTCTTGGATTGTTTTAGATTATCAAATGTTTATTCGCTAACAATTAATTAACTATAATAACAATAAGGAAACAATAATGGATACAGCTTAATGATATATACATGTATGGAAATCTAGCAAAAGAAATTTTGATATAAATTGCAAATTATGAAATGGGAAAAAGACCTAGAAAATTTTATTAACAAATTTATATTTAGATCTTGTTATAAAAAATTGCATGCATAGCCTTATGGAAGCTTATAGAGTGCTGCTGGGGTCTGTGGGGGATGGCCCTTTTTTGCTCATTTCTGCCCTCCCCAGCCCCCAGGAGCCCTCTGAAAGGATCCATAAGGGAACGCACAGCCAGTTTGGTGAAGGGGTGGGGCTTCGGGAAGAAAAAATGCTGTATTCAGTGTATAAGATGTACCCAGATTTTCACCATCTTTTTTGAGGGAAAAAGGTGCGTCTTATACTCTGAACAATACTGTATATTTTTACTTTTTCTCTCTCCCAAGTTAGGCACTTCATGCTGAAGTGTCAGAAAAAAATATTTGGTGCTTCATACGGACCTGAGATTTCAATTTCTCTCCACCTCACCTTATCAAAAGAGGTGCTTGAGCCAATCTTATAACAAATTCAGGTTTTGTGTCTTCATTTATTTTTCACCACTCAATAGAGGAGGAGCTCATTCAAATTTTATGATATGCAGTGCTTATGCCTTGCTTCAAAATAAGCCCCTCCACTCAGAGATCATCACTTCCTTTGAAGTTCAGAGATCTCACTGAGACATCCTAGGTGGCCATCATGGCATTGTGGTTCTTTGCATTTTGTTTTATGGCCCTGCCAAGATGTAAGAATTTTTAATGGGATTAAAACATCTTTATTTGTCCAGAGATCTTGTTTACTGATTGCAATCCTTTCCTTTCCTTTTTTTCTTTTCCCCAAGGGGTCTTCTCAGACATTCAGCTCACAGAATCTGGGCCAGCAGTGGCGAGACCTGGAAGTCAACTCAACCTAGTTTGTAAAGTCACAGGTTTCTCCTTTGCTACTTCTTCATCTCTCGCTTGGCATTGGGTCAGGCAATCCCGCGGGAAAGGTCTCGAATGGCTCTCAGCCATAAATGTCGACAGTGGAGGCAAAGTGTATGCCAATTCTTTAAAAGGCCAAGCCACCATTTCTGCAGATAAGCCCAAGAATGAGTTCCCCCTCCAACTGAATTCAGCCACAGCTTCAGATTCATCTGTGTATTTCTGTGTCCGAGAGCACACAGTGTGACAGTATTTATTTGGTCTCTGTAAAAACAGAGGACATTGTTTTTTACAAAGTGTAGTGCCAAACAGATGGAAACAGAGAGAGGGGAGAGAGAGCGGGGAGGGAGAAAGAGGGGGATGAAGAGAGAGAGGGGGAGACAAAGAGACAGGGCAGAGAGAGAGAGAGAGAAGGAGGGAGGGAGAGAGGGAGGGAGGGAGGGAGATAAAGAGGCAGAGGCAGAGGGAGAGAGGAAAAGAGAGAGAGAGAAAGAGAGATAGAGATAGACCAAGACAGAGAGGCAGAGACAGAGACAGAGAGACGGAAGCAGAGAAGGAGAGATATAGATTTTCTGGAAAAAAGATCAATCACAAAACAATCTAAAAGTAACTGAATTTAGAAATGGGGTGAGTTTGACAGTATCTATTTGGCCTCTGTAAAAAAAGAGAACATTGTTTTTTTTACAAACTGTAGTGCCAAACAGATGGTGATAGAGAGGGAGGGCAAAGTATCAGTAAAAAAAAAAAGTGCCCCCATTTGGAGCAATAGATTTGCTCAAAAACCCAAAGATTCTCTTACAATCACTGAAAAGAACGGTTGAAGATTTGTGTCCAGTCATGTGGTTTCCTCTACTTATGGCAGCACCATATAACAACCAAAATTCCAGATCATAAGTTGAGGACTGCTTGCATCCAGACACTCAATATCATCATCTATTCTCAAGTAAATTTCAGTACACTTCTGGACTTCATCTCATATTTATACAGCTCCCAGCAGGTTTTATGCAAAGCCAACCAGACTTTCACTTCTTATTTAAACTCTCCTTCTCTTTCTTCAGGTTCAACTCAAGGTGCCAATCTCATTCCTTTTTCACAATGACACCCCACTCCTTAATTCTCATCATGCTGGCCTCCTTCTCTAGAGGTTTGTAATTTGGACCATGTTAAGTTTTTTTTTCCTAGCACTGAAGGGAATTTTACATCTTTACTATGGCTCTTACCTTCTAACCATCATCCAATTGTGCTTTGTCGTTTCTCATTAGGTGGCCTCTCCCAGGTTGTCCTGACCCAGTCAGATGCAGCACTGAAGAAACCAGGAGAATCCCATAAATTGACTTGTGCTGTCACAGGATTCAATGTTAACAGCTACTGGATGAATTGGATCAGACAGAAGCCTGGCCAAGGACTGGAATGGCTTGTTTTCTACTACACATCTAGTTACAACTATTATTCATCAACAATCCAAGGACGGTTTACAGCCTCCAAAGACAGTTCCAACTACTATCTGCAAATGAACATCCTAAAAGCTGAAGACACAGCTGTCTATTACTGTGCAAGAGACACAGTGAAATAGATCTTAAGGGATCTCATGGAAAAACCTTTCCTTTCCCTACTGAAATCTCTCTGTAGGGGACAGCAGAGAATTACAAAATGAGTTGTGTAATCATCTGGAACAGAATCACTGAGGCAAAGAAGAGGCAGAAATGAAAAGGCAAAACAAAAATACCACGGAAGATATTATTACTCCACACTTAGTGTGGTTGACCATCTTTCACTCATTGGTTTCTAACTATTTTTCTGTGGTTTCCTGCAGGTTCTTCTTCCAGGACCAAATGACATCTCAAAACATGCAATTCTCTCTCTTCAGGGATTCATTTCAGAAAGATTCCTGGGATTTCTTCCACGAGAAGCCATATTCTTCATTAAATTTTTTGAATTGGATGGAATCTCCTCTCCTGCTATTTTCTCCAAATAAAGTTCTATTTTGAGAAGACAAGGAAGGTTCTTGTAAGAGGTTTTATCATATGACTGTTCTCCCCTAGACCCAGATTCTTCTGAATGATGTTCTGGTAGTGAGTCATCACAGGGGCTACACTTGAAGGCGATTTCTAATCTGAATTGTTTGAGAATTTAGAGGGATATGCAATTGGCCATAATAAAACATCTAATGTGTTAATTTCACTAGCTTCAGTTATAAATTCTGTTTAGAGTATCACAGATCAAACAAAGTGCACAGTTACCATGTGCTTTACTGCTTAACTGCTTTAACTGTAACTTTGCTTAGAACAAAAGAACATAGAGTATATACCATAGATCCAAACTTGAAAACACTGCCGTCTACTAATTGAATACTACTGTAGTTGTTACACAAAAAATACTTCAAAGTGCCAATTATTACCTATAAAGCCATAGGATCAGGTTACTTGTCTTAGATCATTCCCTTTGATGGTCCCTTAATGCCCACCAGTACTGGCAGTGCAAGCTTATTGCAGGATGGGAACCGATTCTAAAATTTATGTCAACATTCCAACTTAATGAAACAACAGCCTCCAGATCTGAATGCCCCTAAATTTATTGGCATTTTAAGAAATGAACATGAAAGCTAGAATGTCCCCACACATTTTAGTTCTGAGAGTTAAATGAGTCTGGTGCTTAATTACTTAATATCCACTTCAAGATTTAGACTGGGAGTAAAATGATTTTGGAACCTCATGAATAGAAATGTTTGATATTGAAACAGCTGAGAAGCTTAGAACTGTTTAATTTTGGGAAAGGAAATTATTAGGCATATTCAAGTCATTTGTTCAAAACCAATTCTGGCTAGTACATTTGTCTAAAAATGCCAAGTTACAGGATAAGGAGTTAGTTGTGTTGACTTTAAGCTGAAAATGTTCACATGATTTTGCAGTCCCCAAGAAAGGACATCGTCCTTATAATATGGAGATGATGCAAATGAATTCAACGGCTTTCTCTCTTTAAAAGCAGATCTTGCAAAAATTCCTCTGCACATATGAATTTAATATTAGGCATCATTTGTTCAAACCCTGTTTTCTTCAGGGCACTTATCCAAAAGTGCCAGTTTATAAGTAAAAAAGTTAGTTGTGTTGACCTTAAGATGAAAATGTTCACATTATTTTGCAGATCCCAAGAAAGGGAGATGTCCTTATAATATGGAGATGATGCAAATTAATTCAAGTGCTTCATATCCTTAAAAAACAGTTCTTGCAAACGTACATCTGCGGAGCCAATCACCAATTAGCCTCAAGGGAAGGCAACATAACTGGGAATATGCTACTTGGGATTTTCCTCCTATTCCTTATCCATCTTTAGAGGTAGATCTTCTCTCATAAACAAAAGTAGGAGGTAATTACCGTTCTTGTCCAGGTTTTCTCCTCATTCTCTGTTGATGTTTGATTTTCAGACTGCCATGCAGATGTGAAATTGGTGTAGGGGGTGTTGTAATCCCTGGAGGTTCCCTTCGTCTAACCTGTAAAGCATCTGAATTCAACTTTACTAATTCTGAAATCCACTGAATCCGACAGACTTCAGGAAAAGGACTGGAGTGGGTGGCAGCTTTTAGCCAAGCACAAGGAACTAGTCAGTAGTATAACTAGCAGTTATAGCAATAGCAGTTAGACTTATATACCGCTTCATAGGGCTTTCTGCCCTCTCTAAGCAGTTTACAGAGTCAGCATATCGCCCCCACAGTCTGGGTCCTCATTTCACCCACCTCGGAAGGATGGAAGGAGAGTCAACCTTGAGCCGGTGAGATTAGAACCGCTGAACTGCAGATAACAGTCAGGTGAAGTGGCCTGCAGTACTGCAGCCTAACCACTGCGCCACCTCTGCTCTTAAACTCTAAAGTGGAGGGAAGATTGACCATCTCCAGGGACAATTACCAGACTTCAGCTTTTCTCAAGATGAGCAATTGGAAGCCTGAAGACTCTGCCTTGTATTGTTGTGCAAGGCACACAGTGAATCCATCTGCTTTCCTCAACATACAATTACTCCATTACTTGAGAGGAGAAACCAAGAGCAGAAAGCACAACCATTCATCCTCTGTCCCTGGAGGGCACCATCCAGAAAAGACAAATTCTCATCCACACAATCAGGAAAGCAACCAGAGTGGTAGAGAAAGTGTAATATACAAGAATCTTGCAGGTCTGAATGTGAATGCTCTAACCCTGGATATTTCTAAGAAGAGATTAGACAGCCATTGGTTTGAAATGGTACAGGATCCCATGCAAAAACCTTTCCTTCTGCTACTGCAATGTCTCCAGGGAATCACAAAATGAGTTCTCCATATTCTGGGAAAAATCACTGAATCAGAATAGGGATGAAATGAATATGCCAAATTAATAGATCCTATTATTACTCCCTATTGTCATGGTTTCAACATCATTCACTTATTAGTTTCTAACTAGTTTGCTATGGTTTCTGCAGATTTGTCTTCTTTCAGGGCCAGAGGACATCTCAAAATGTCTTCCCTTTCCTCTTCAGGGATTCATTTGAGAAAGATTCCTGTGATTATTTCCATGAGGAGACATATTTTTCATTAGATGTTTTGAATTGTATGGAATTTGCTCTCCTGCTATTTTCCCAAGTCAAATTCTGTTTTGAGAATATCTGCTAGACACAGCAAAATATCAATGAAAAAAAATCCCCCCATTTGGAGCAATACATTTGCTTAAAAACTTAAAGATTCTCATATCAATCACTAAAGAAAAATGGTTGAAGATTTGTGTCCAGTCATGTGGTTTCCTTTACTTATGGCAGCACTATCTAACAACCAAAATGCCAGAACATAAGTTGAGGACTGCTTCCATCTATATGCATCTCACTCTATATCATCATCTATTCTCAACTAAATTTCAGTACACTTCTGGACCTCATCTAATATTTATACAGCTCCCAGCAGGTTTTATGCAAAGCCAACAAGACTTTCACTTCCTATTTAAACTCTCCTTCTTCAGGTTCAACTCAAGGTGCCAATCTCATTCCTTTTTCACAATGACACCCCACTTGTTAATTCTCATCATACTGGCTTCCTTCTCTAGAGGTTTGTAATTTGGACCATATTCAGTTTTTTTTCCTAGCACTGAAGGGAATTTTACATCTTTACTATGGCTCTTACCTTCTAACCATCATCCAATTATGTTTTGTCTTTTCTCATTAGGTGGCCTCTCCCAGGTTGTCCTGACCCAGTCAGATGCAGCACTGAAGAAACCAGGAGAATCCCATAAACTGACTTGTGCTGTCACAGGATTCAATGTTAACAGCTACTATATCTTTTGGATCAGACAGAAACCTGGCCAAGGACTGGAATGGCTTGTTCACTACTACTCATCTAGTGACAACTATTATTCCCCAACAATCCAAGGACGGTTTACTGCCTCCAAGGAGAGTTCCAACTTCTATCTGCAAATGAACAACCTAAAAGCTGAAGACACAGCTGTCTATTACTGTGCAAGAAGCACAGTGAAATAGATCTTAAGGGATCTCATGCAAAAACCTTTCCTTTCCCTACTGAATGTCTCTGTAGGGGACAGCAGAGAACCACAAAATAAGTTATGTAACCATCTGGAATAAATTCACTCGGGCAGAGAAGAGATGAAAATGAAAACGCAAAACAAAAATACCACTGAACATATTATTGCTCCACAGTTTGTGGGGTTGAACAAGTTTCACTCATTGGATTCTAATTATTTTGGTGTGGTTTCTCAAATGTTCCTCTTCCAGGGCTAAAAGACATCTCAAAATGTCCTCCCTTTTCTCTTCAGGGATTCATTTCAATAAGATTCCATGGATTTCTTCCACAAGAAGCCATATTCTTCATAAAATATTTTGAATTCTATGAAATTTCCTTCCCCCCTGTTTTTCCCCAAATCAAGAGTAATTTTGAGAAGATCTGCTAGATACAACTAACTGTAAATGAGAGGTAAACAGCATGAATTCCACCTCTCATTTTAAATGTTAAAAAAAGAGCAGCTGAAAGTATAGAATGTTGGAAGTCTGATTCAGCTGCATTTTCCATCTTTCTTGTACTCCAGTGAATCAGTAGCTGCTTGAATTGCTTACAAATATTATCTGCTGATTGCAAAGCTGTAAAACTGCTTCAGCTCTTTTTTCTTTTGTAAAATGACTGTTTAATTTTGTCAAAGCAAGCTGTGCACTCATGTTTCCATTGCTGCTTCTTCGATAGAAACTGAACCAATCATACCTTACTCAGCATCGAGTCAAAACTTCAAGCTAGTCCAGACAAGGAAAACCAATACATATAGATCAAAAGTATTTACATTAAAAAGATACAGTAATAGTCTTTCAACTCTCAATGCTTCCCTCTCCCTCCTTGAAATTTGTGAGAATGAGGAAGTTTTCTCATGTGACTGTTCTCCCCCAGAGACAGGTTCTTCTGATGTTTACTTTGCTGGTGGCTTTTCAACAGGGTTGCTCTTGAAGAAGATTTTAATTTGCATTGTTTGAGAATTTAGGGGGATGCACAATTTGACCCTAATAAAACTTCAGTTGCGTTAGTAGCACTAGCTTCTGTTAGAAATTCTGTTCATAGAACCACAGATCAAACAAAGTATACAGTCAACATGTGCTTTACTGCTTAACTGTTTTAACTGTAATAGGAAAAAGGCGATCAAACCAATCAGTTCTACAAGAGATCAACTCTGACATTTCAGAAGGCCAGATCCTGAAGATGAAACTCAAATACTTTGGCCAACTAATGAGAAGGAAGAAATAACTGGAGAAGAGCCTAATGCAGGGAAATTATGGAGGTAAAGGAAAAAGGGGACAAGAGAGAATGAGGTGGGTGGATGGAGTCAATGAATGAGGTGGCTGGTAGGAGTCAATGAAGTGGTATGAGCTAAAATGGACTCTGGTGGATGGTAGAGGACTGGAAGGCCTGGAGGAACATTTCTAATCTGCATTGTTTGAGAATTTAGGGGGATGCACAGTTTAACCCTTATAAAACTTCTGTTGTATTAGTAGCATTAGCTTCTGTTAGAAATTCTGTTCATAGGACCACAAATCAAACAAAGTGTACAGTCAACATCAATGACGTGCGGTTAGGTTTATGGCTGGTGAGGCACTAACATCATTAGAATCAGATTTACAAACATAAAAATCTTACAAATTATCTTATCCAATATTTGATTGGCAGCAGTTAACGGGTTATGTTTAAAGTCTCATATCAGCACTTCTTACACATACTGTAGCACAAAGAAAACATTTAATTGAAAAAAAAATTGAAGTTATTATGGGTCTTATCTTTACTTATGAATGAAGTCCATCCGCCGCTCCTTCTGAACAAAAGCATCTGTAACTTGGTAGAATTTTTAATTATCTTCTTTTAGTTTTAAAAGTTTCTCTGTCTCTATGATGATCACGGCCAGGGAAGAAAGTCGTCCTTGATGTCATCGTGCTCTGTGGCTGTCACCTACTCTGCTGAGTCACAGGAAGAATGAGCGCCCTCTACTATGAGACAAGAGAACTGCGTGCCTCACCTAGTCTGACTTTTTAGGCATTTTATGATCGCTCAGCACAAAAAACACGTTCCACACACAGTTGTTGACAAAAAACACTCCATTTTGTATTATATACATCAGCTAAACTATTAAAAGTGACATACAGAGTGACAGCAATACGGTCTCATTACAGATCATGTAAAGCAGTTAAGCAGAGTCATCAACGGTGAGGCAGCAGCTAGCTCAGCCTCACCTCAGCTCTCTCCTGACTAGTTGATTGGTAAATGTCAAAATTCTGCAATTTTAATACCAAATAACGTAAAACTGGTGAAGTTAAATGGAAAATAAATTTATGGTACAGATCAGTAGATAAATACAAACATTTAATTTATTTTTTTTCCTTTTACATTTTTTTTCTTTTCGTGATGAGAGGTGAGGCTGTGCCTCACTTGCCTCACCTGACTGCATGTGACTGGTCACCATGTGCTTTACTGCTTAACTGTTTTAACTGTAACAGGAAACTGTCCTTAAAACGAAAGAAAATAGAATATATACCATAGATCCAAACTTGTAAACACTCCCATATACTGCCTGAATATTACTGTATTTGTTACAAAAAAATACTTCAAGTACCAGTTACTACCTATAAAGCCATAGGATCAGGTTACTTATATTACTTCATTCTCTCTCATTGTCCCTTAATGGCCACCAGAACTGGCAATGTAGGCTTTCTTCAGGATGGTATCCAGATTCTAAAATTTGTGTCAAAAACCCAACTTAAAGGAACAACGCTCCCCAGGGGATCTGAAGGGCACTAAATTTATTGGCATTTTAATAAAAAAACATGAAAGCCAGAACGTCTCCACACACGTTTGGTTATGAGAGTAAAATAACTCTATTTCTTAATTGTTTAATATCCATTTCAAGATTTAGACTAGGAGTTGAATGATTTTGGATCTCACAATTAATATTGTTTCATCTTGAAAAGGCTGAAAAGTGCACAACTCTTTAAATTTGGTTGAGACAATTATTAGGATTCCCAGGGCTCGAGACAGAGTTCACAGTTGTGAATTTTAATGAAACATTCAGGTTGTCTGCAAGAATTGGACAAGGTTTGTCCATATGGAATGAGTTAAAATTAATTTCTTAAATTAAATTAAAAACTTCATGGTGTTTTAATGAAAATGACAAAATATATGAATTTAATATTAGGCATATGTAAGTCATTCTTTAATACCTGTTCCCTCCAGTATATTTATGCCATTTACAAGAAAAGGACTTAGTTGTGTTGACCTTAAGCTGAAACTGTTCACATGCTTTTGCAGTCCCCAAGAAAGGACCACGTCCTTATAATTTGAAGGTGATGCAAATCAATTCAATCACTTCATCTCCTTAAAAGCAGTTGTTGAAAACTTACGTCTTCAGAGCCAATCACCAGTTAGCCTCAAGGAAAGGCAACATAAGTGGAGATATGCTTCTTTGGACTTTCCTCCTGTTCCTTATTCATCTCTCAGGTAGATCTTCTCTCATAACAAAAAGTAGGAGGTTAAAGGTTCCTGTTCAGGTTTTGTCCTGATTCGATGTTGATGTTTTATTTCCAGGATGCCACGCAGAGGTTCAGTTGGTGGAGACTGGAGGGGGTGTTGTAATCCCCGAAGGTTCCCTTCGCCTAACCTTTAAAGCATCTGGATTCACCTTTACCAGCTACAGCATCAACTGGATCCGACAGTCTCCAGGAAAAGGACTGGAGTGGGTGGCAGAGGTTAGCAAACCACAAGGAACTAGTCAGTGGTATAACTCCAAAGTGGAGGGAAGATTCACCATCTCCAGGGACAATTCCAAGACTTCAGTTTATCTCCAGATGAACAATTTGAAGCCTGAAGACTCTGCCTTGTATTATTGTTCAAGGGGACAAAGTGGCTCCATCTGCTTTGCCTCTTGTACAATTACTCCAGGGGTCCCTTGAGAGGAGAAGCCAAGAGCAGAAAGCAGAACCATTCAGCCTCTGTCCCTGGAGGGCATCTGCCAGAAAATACAACTACTCACCCACACAAAACAACAAAGCAACCAAAGTGGCAGAGAAAGTAAAGAGGAATGGAAAATGAGCAAGACATTCCAACACTTTCCAGAAAGATTGTGCCCCCAGTTTTGCATTTCCCAATCCAGTCCTTTTTCTGCAATCTTCCAGAGTTCTGTGTGAACCTCAATTCCCACATATTTGTCATTAATTGTTTTGTTAAATGTTTCATGAAATGGAATTTCTTATCATGCTGCTTTTCCCAAATATATATTTTTTTTAATTTTTAGAAAGCTCTGCTAATTACAATAAAGTAATCACCTTTAGGCATGCACTGTGAATTCTAGCTCTCTTTTAGAAGTCTAAAGTAAAGGTAAAGATTCCCCTCGCACATATGTGCTAGTTGTTCCTGACTATAGGGCGCGGTGCTCACCTCCGTTTCAAATCCAAAGAGCCAGACTGTCTGAAGATGTTTCTGTGTTCATGTGGCTGGCATGTCTAAACACTAAAGGCGCATGGAATGCTGTTACCTTCCCACCAAATGTGGTCCCTATTTTTCTACTTGCATTTTTATATGCTTTCAAACTGCTAGCTTTGCAGAAGCTGGGACAAGTAACGGGAGCTCACTCCCTTATGTGGCACTAGGGATTCGAACAGCTGAGCTGCCAACCTCTCTGATTGACAGTCTCAGGGTCTTAGCCTCTCCGCCACTGGTTCCCTCTATTTTAGAAATCTACACATCCCCCAAAAAAGTCAGTTAATATACCAGAATCTTGCAGGTCTGATTGTGAATGCTCCATCACTGGATTTTTTAAAGAAGAGATTGGAAAGCCATTGGTCTGAAATGGTGCAGAGATCCAATGCAAAAACCTTTCCTTTTGCCACTGAAATCTCTCCACAGAATCACAAAATGAGAGTTCTCTATATTCTGGAATAAAAATCATTGGGGCAGAGTAGGGATGAAATGAATATGGATTTGCTTAAAAACCTAAAGATTCTCATATCGATCACTAAAAAGAATGGTTGGGGCTGCAACAGAGAAGGCTCTCCCCCGGGGAGTCGCCAGCCGACATTGGCTGGCAGATGGAATCCGGAGGGGATCCAACCTGTGCGATCTAATTGGTCTGAGAGAGGTAATCGGCAGGAGGCGGTCTCTCAGGTACCCAGGTCTGATGCCATGTAGGGCTTTATAGGTAGCAACCAGCACCTTGAAGCGGATTCAGAGACTAATAGGTAGCCAGTGCAGCTCGCGGAGGATAGGTGTAACGTGGGTGTACCTTGGTGCACCCACAATCGCTCGCGCGGCTGCATTCTGGACTAATTGGAGTCTTCGAACACTCTTCAAGGGCAGCCCCATGTAGAGCGCATTACAATAATCCAGTCTTGAGGTCACAAGGGCGTGAGTGACTGTCTGAAGGGCCTCCCGATCCAGGTAGGGTCACAATTGGTGCACCAGGCGAACCTGGGCAAAGGTTCCCCTGGTCACAGCTGACAGATGGTGTTCTAGAGTCAGCTGTGTGTCCAGGAGGACTCCCAAATTGCGAACCCTCTCTGAGGGGCGTATAATTTTGCCCCCCAGCCTGAGAGATGGAACAGTTGGACAATCTTTGGGAGGGAACATCAGAAGCCACTCGGTCTTGTCTGGATTGAGTGCCAACTTGTTTGCTCCCATCCAGACTCTAACAGCCTCCAGGCACTGGCACATCACTTCTACTGCTTCGCTGAGTTGGCACGGGGCAGACAGATACAGCTGCGTATCGTCTGCATATTGGTGATACTTAATCCCATGCTGGCGTATGATCTCACCCAGCGGCTTCATGTAGATGTTAAACAGGAGGGGGGACAGGACCGAACCCTGTGGCACCCCATACTTGAGAGGCCTTGGGGTCGATCTCTGCCCTCCGACCAACACTGACTGAGACCTGTCCGAGAGGTAGGAGGAGAACCACCGCAAAACGGTGCCTCCCACCCCCACCTCTCGCAACCGTTGCAGAAGGATACCATGGTCAATGGTATCGAAGGCCGCTGAGAGGTCAAGAAGCACAAGGATAGAGGGGTGACCCCTATCCCTGGCCCGCCAGAGATCATCGATCAGCGCGACCAAAGCAGTTTCCGTGCTGCAACCAGGCCTGAAACCCGACTGAAAAGAGTCTAGATAATCAGCTTCGTCCAAGGACCGTCGGAGTTGCGAGGCCACCACTGGACGATAGTTGCTCAAAATGGCTGGGTCCAAAGACGATTTCTTCAGGAGGGGTCTCACCACCGCATCCTTTAGGAGGGGTGGGAAGATTCCCTCCTGGAGAGAGGTGTTCACAATCGTCTGGATCCAGCCGCGTGTCACCTCCCTGCTGGTCGAGACCAGCCAGGAGGGACACGGGTCCAGTATACAAGTGGAGGCACTCACCGCTCCCATGGCCTTGTCCACTTCATCAGGAGAAGCCTGTTGAAACTCAATCCATAAAGCATGCTCAAGACCCTCCCCGGTACCTCGGCTGGTATCGTGCAATTGGAGTCCAGCTCTGTCCGAATCCAAGCGACTTTATCCGTCAAATACTGAACAAATTCCTCAGCTCTACCCTGTAGAGGGTCACCCGCATCCCTCCCTTTCAGGAGGGAGCGGGTTATTCTAAACAAGGCGGCTGGGCGCGATTCGGCGGATGCAATAAGGGCGGCAAAATGCGAACATTTCGCCGCCTGTATTGCCACGAGATAGGCTCTAATAAAGGCTCTCATCAGTGCTCGGTCTGACTCAGATTTACTGGCCCTCCAGCGGCGCTCTAGGCGTCTCTTTTGGCGTTTCATCTCCCGGAGTTCCTCGGTGAACCAAGGAGCCCTCCTGGATCCGCTGCCTTGGAGAGGTCGCAAAGGTGCAATCCGGTTTAAAGCCCCCACCACCGCTGTATTCCAAGCAGCGACTAAGGACTCCACCGGATTGTGGACGATAGTGTCAGGTATTTCTCCAAGTGCCGTCTGAAACCCCATTGGGTCCATCAGGCGCCTGGGGGGGAACCACCTAATCGGTTCCTCCTCCCTACAGTGGGGGATTGGCCTCCGAATGTCAAGCCTCAGCAGGAAGTGATCAGACCATGACAAGGGCAAGGTTTTAATGCCCTTCAACTCTAGATCACATCTCCACTGCTCCGACAGAAATACAAGGTCAAGTGTGTGACCCGCTGAATGAGTCGAACCTCGAATTACTTGGGTCAAGTCCATGGCTGTCATGGAAGCCATGAACTCCTGCGCCCCATCAGAGCGTTCACCAAGTGTAGGCAGGTTGAAATCCCCCAGAACCATAAGCCTGGGGAACTCCACCGCCAACTTGGCTACTCACTCGAGGAGCGAGGGGAGGGCTGTTGCAATGCTGTTGGGAGGTAGGTACGTTAGCAACAGACCCACTTGACCACCAAGGTCCAGCTTCATCAACAGGGACTCACACCCGACAAACTCCGGAGCAGGGATCCTACGAGGAACTAAAGACCCTCGGACGATGACAGCCACTCCTCCACCCCTTCCCTGGGGTCGCGGCTGATGAAGCACCTGAAAACCTTCTGGGCACATTTCAGTGAGGGGGACTCCTCCCTCTGGGCCCAGCCAGGTCTCAGTAATACATGCCAGGTCTGCCCCCTCATCTAAAATTAGGTCCCGCACAAGGGGAGCTTTGTGAACCACCTGGCATTTAGCAACAACAGCCTGAGACCAGGGCCCTGACAATTCTCGCCACCTGGCCCTGGAGTGGAACTAACAGGGCCGGAAGGAGGGATCTCTGTGATTTAGCAAACCCTCCTTCCCCGGTAATGGCCAGCCCTGAAGTTCCCATCATACCTGCCCCTCCCCATAGTGACTGTAATGCTCTGGCCCTCCCCCGCTACCGTAGACCCCACAACTCCTCCCACAGCTCCCGCACCATCCAGCAGGCAATCCTTAACACTCATTCTAGGACGGGAAGTAAGTCTGGGCCCCTACCACTTCTGCAGTGGCACTCAGTGGAGGAGACACCAGGCAATACTCTCAACCCTCTCATACACACGCAGCCACTCACCCATGCAGTCCCCACGAAATAAGTTAAAAACAGAAAATACAACAGTATGAATTTAAAAAAAGTGGGTGCAAACATCAACCAAGCATACCATTCACACTACATTCCTAAAAAATTCGCAGAGCACTGTGCTAGTGCAATGTAAGACAATGGTGTGCAGATGGAGGGCGAGCTGCTCCGCTCTTCTCTCCTCCTCTGAGTCCTAGAAGAGCTTCCCAGGCCACAGGTCCAAAGTCAGTAGCATATAAAGTGGCTGTAAGCGGAGAGGGCATGGGATAATGGTCCGGTATTGGTACATAGCAGCTTTCCAGTCCTAAGTCCTCCGGATCCAACAAGCAATTTATGGCCCCCATGTCAGGAGGTAGTTCTTCTCCTTCCCCTGAGATTGAACAGGGTCCAGAATCCGGGGGGGGGGGAGAGTCTGTGGGGCCAACGTCTGGGACTGGCCCGAGCTATTCCAGAAGACGGGATAAAGGGCACCAATTCCTACAGAGCCAAGTCCTGACCCCTACGGCTGCCATCATCTACCACTCCTAGCCCTATTCCAACCTTATCCTACTACTAAACCTAATCCTAACCTAAAGCTAATCCTAATTCTAAGCCTAAACCAAAAACTAACACCAACCCAAACTAAGCTCACCCATTCTAACCCTACACCAGCCTAATCCTAATAACCCCAGCGTAGCCTAGCCCTAGCCCCCACACTAACTCTACCCCCAACCCTAGCCACGACCCCAACCCCGGTCTCCACTAGCCCTGCCCCAAGGTCGAGAGCACCCACAGATGGTACAGTCTCCAGTACTTATACCTAAATCTATATCTAATCTATGCCTAAACTATATCCTAAATCTATATCTAATCTACGCCTAAACTATCTATAACTATAAACCTAAACCTAACTAAATCTACCTAATTAACTGGAGCTATGGCAGGCAGCAAACAGTCAGAGGGAGGGCAGATAGAATGACCAGAGCAGATGGCCCCAGCCGAGGCGAAGGAGACTCAATGCTGGGTAGGGAGATGGTAAGGCTCACCGGTAATGGAGAGGGACAGGAGTGGTATCCAAAAGGCTGCGATGGAAAAGAAGGAGGGGGAGGCGTCCAGGCCTCTCACCGACTCAGCAATGGACAATGTCAGCACGGCGCCCCCTTCTCCGCTCCGAGCAGCACGATCACTCAGGGTCGCCGGAACCCGACAGGGGCGCAGGGGCGCAGGGGCGAGAGGAGAGGGGTGAGAGGAGAGGCTGGAAAGGGCGAGCAAGGCATTGGGGGGTGGGGGGAACGGCCACGGCGGCAGTACACGCAGCCAGCTGCCGAATCCGCCGATCTCACAGAACTCCGTTCCAAATGGTCTCAATCGAACAGATCTCCCAATCCCCCCTGCTCACTGCTCACCACATAGATGAAATAAAAAAAACAGAGTTCAACTCCAGTTGGAAAAGCAGCTGCTCAGATAGAATCAAAGGCAAGACTTTAAATGGACTCCATTGGATGGTAGAGGACAGGAAAGCCAGGAGGAATATTATTCATGGAGTCGTGATGGGTCGGACATGACTTCACAACTAATAACAACAACAACAATCATCTTTAAATGGGCACGATGAATTCACACTATCTTTTAGGAATTTTTCCAACCCAACTCCCATCCCCCCAAAAATCAGCTAATTTCCAGAATCTTGCAGGTCTGATTGTCAATGCTCTAACATGGGAAGTTTTTAAGAAGAGATTGGACAGCCATTGGTTTGAAATGTTGCAGGGTTTCCATGCAAAAACCTTTCCTTTTGCCACTGAAATGTCTCCAGAGAATCACAAAATGAGAGTTCTCTTTATTCTGGAATAAAAATCATTGGGGCAGAGTAGGGATGAAATGAATATGCCAAATCAATAGATCCTATTATTACTCCCTATTGTCATGGTTTCAACATCATTCACTTATTGGTTTCTAACTAGTTTGCTATGGTTTCCTGCAAATTCTTCTCCTTTCAGGACCAGAGGACATCTCAAAATGTCTTCCTTTTCCTCTTCAGGGGTTCGTTTTAGAAAGATTCCTGGGATTATTTCCATGAGAAATCATATTTTTCATTAGATCTTTTGAATTGTATGGAATTTGCTCTCCTCCTATTTTCCCAAGTCAAGTTCTGTTTTGAAAAGACCTGCTAGACACAGCAAAGTATCAGTGAAAAAAAATAATCCCATTTGGAGCAAAACATTTGCTTAAAAACCTAAAGATTCTCATATCAATCACTAAAAAGAATGGTTGAAGATTTGCGTCCTGTCATGTGGTCTCCTCTACTTATGGCAGCACTATCTAACAACCGAAATTCCAGAGCATAAGTTGAGGACTGCTTGCATCCAGACACTCTATATCATCATCTATTCTCAAGTAAATTTCACTACACTTCTGGACTTCATCTAATATTTATACAGCTCCCCGCAGAATTCATGCAAAGCCAACATCCAGACGCACTCTATCATTGTCTATTCTCAACTAAATATCAGTACACTTTTTGACTCCTGAACTTCATCTAATATTTATACAGCTCCCAGCAGGTTTTATGCAAAGCCAACAAGACTTTCACTTCCTATTTAAACTCTTCTTCTTCAGGTTCAACTCAAGGTGCAAATCTCATTTCTTTTTCACAATGACACCCCACTTGTTAATTCTCATCATACTGGCCTCCTTCTCTAGAGGTTTGTAATTTGGACCATATTAAGTTTTTTTTTTCTAGCACTGAAGGTAATTTTACATCTTTACTATGGCTCTTACCTTCTAACCATCATCCAATTGTGCTTTGTCTTTTCTCATTAGGTGGACTCTCCCAGGTTGTCCTGACCCAGTCAGATGCAGCACTGAAGAAACCAGGAGAATCCCATAAATTGAGTTGTGCTGTCACAGGATTCAATGTTAACAGCTACTGGATGGTTTGGATCAGACAGAAACCTGGCCAAGGACTGGAATGGCTTGTTTACTATTACTCATCTAGTAGCAACAACCATTATTCACCAACAATCCAAGGACGTTTTACTGCCTCCAAGGACAGTTCCAACTTCTATCTGCAAATGAACAACCTAAAAGCTGAAGACACAGCTGTCTATTACTGTGCAAGAGAAACAGTGAAATAGATCTTAAGGGATCTCATGCAAAAACCTTTCCTTTCACTACTGAATGTCTCTGTAGGGGACAGCAGAGAACTACAAAATAAGTTATGTAACCATCTGGAACAAAATCACTCGGGCAGAGAAGAGATGAAAATGAAAATGCAAAACAAAAATACCACTGAAGAAATTATTGCTCCACAGTTTGTGTGGTTGAACAAGTTTCACTCATTGGTTTCTAATTAATTTGCTGTGGTTTCTCAAATGTTCTTCTTCCAGGGCTAAATGACATCTCAAACTGTCCTCCCTTTTCTCTTCAGGGATTCATTTCAGAAAGATTCCATGGATTTCTTCCACAAGAAGCCATATTCTTCCTAAAATATTTTGAATTCTATGAAATTTACTTCCCCCAGTTTTTCCCCAAATCAAGTTTTATTTTGAGAAGATCTACTAGATACAACGAAGTGTAAATGAGAGATAAGCAGCATGAATTCCACCTCTCATTTGGAATGTTAAAAAAAAGAACAGCTGAAAGTATAGAATGTTGGAAGTCTGATTCAGCTGCATTTTCCATCTTTCTTATACGCAAGTGAATCAGTAGCTGCTTGAATTGCTTACAAATATTATCTGCTGATTGCAAAGCTGTAAAACTGTTTCAGCTCTCCTTTCCTTTCTAACAATGACTTTTGTAACAATGACTGTTTAAGTTTGTCAAAGCAACCTGTTCACTGATGTTTCCATTTCTGCTTCTTAAATAGAAACTGAACCAATCATACCTTACTCAGCATCCAGTCAAACCTCCAAGCTAGTCCAGACAAGAAAAACCAATACATATAGATCAAAAGTATTTACATTAAAAAGATACAGTAATAGTCTTTCAACTCTGAATGCTTCCCCCTCCATCCTTGAAATTTGTGAGAATGAGGAAGCGGCTTGTAAGAAGTTTTCTCATGTGACTGTTCTCCCCCAGAGTCAGGTTCTTCTGATGTTTACTTTGCTGGTGGCTTCTCAACAGGGCTGCTCTTGAAGAAGATTTTAATCTGCATTGTTTGAGAATTTAGGGGGATGCACAATTTGACCTTAATAAAACTTCTGTTGTGTTAGTAGCACTAGCTTCTGTTAGAAATTCTGTTCATAGAACCACAGATCAAACAAAGTGTACAGTCAGCATGTACTTTACTGCTTAACTGTTTTAACTGTAATAGGAAAAAGGCGATCAAACCAGTCAGTTCTACAGGAGATCAACTCTGACATTTCAGAAGGCCAGATCCTGAAGATGAAACTCAAATACTTTGGCCAACTAATGAGAAGGAGATAATCACTGGATAAGAGGCTAATGCTGGGAACGATTGAAGACAAAAGAAAAAGGGGACTTGAGAGAATGAGGTGGCTGGATGGAGTCAATGAAGTGGTATGAGCTAAAATGGGCTCTGGTGGATAGTAGAGGACAGGAAGGCCAGGAGGAACATTTCTAATCTGCATTGTTTGAGAATTTAGGGTGATGCAGAGTTTAACCCTTATAAAACTTCTATTGTATTAGTAGTATTAGCTTCTGTTAGAAATTCTGTTTATATAACCACAGAGCAAACAAAGTGTACAGCCAACATGTGCTTTACTGGTTAACTGTTTTAACTGTAACAGGAAACTGTTCTTAAAACAAAAGGAAATAGAACATATACCATAGATCCAAACTTGTAAACAATGACATCTACTTCCTGAATACTACTGTATTTCTTACCAAAAAATATTTCAAAGTGCCAGTTATTACCTATAAAGGCATAGAATCAGGTTACTTACATTACTACATTCTCTCTCATTGTCCCTTAATGCCCATCAGTATTGGCAGTGTGTGCTTGCTCCAAGATGGTATCCAGATTCTTAAAATTGTGTCAAAAACCAAAATTAATGGAACAACACTCCTTGGGAGATCGGAATGGCCCAACTTCATTGGCATTTTAAGAAATAAACATGAAAGACAGAGGGTCCCCATACACTTTTAGTTCTGAGAGTTAAATGAGTCTTTTGCTTAATTGTTTAATATCCATTTCAAGATTTAGACTAGGAGTTAAATGATTTTGGATCTCACAATTAATATTGTTACATCTTGAAAAGGCTGAAAAGTGCACAACTCCTTTAATTTGGTGGAGACAATTATTAGGATTCCCAGGGCCTGAGACAGAGTTCACAGTTGTGAATTTTAATGAAATGTTAAGGTTATCTGCAAGAATTGGACTAGGTTTGTCCATATGGAATGAGTTAAAATTAATTTCTTAAATTAAATTAAAAACTTAATGTTTAATGAAAATGACAAAATGTATGAATTTAATATTAGGCATATGGAAGTCATTGTTTAATACCTGTTCCCTCCAATACATTTATCTAAAGGTTCCATTTAGAAGAAAAGGAGTTAGTAGTGTTGACCTTAAGCTGAAACTGTTCACATGCATTTGCAGTCCCCAAGAAAGGACCACGTCCTTATAATTTGGAGATGATGCAAATCAATTCAATCGCTTCATCTCCTTAAAAGCAGTGTTGAAAACTTACATCTGCAGAGCCAATCACCAGTTAGCCTCAAGGAAAGGCAACATAAGTGTAGATATGCTTCTTTGGACTTTCCTCCTGTTCCTTATGCATCTTTCAGGTAGTTCTTCTCTCGTAACAAAAAATAGGAGGTTAAATGTTCCTGTTCAGGTTTTGTCCTGATTCGATTTTGATGTTTGATTTTCAGAATGCCATGCAGAGGTTCAGTTGGTGGAGACTGGAGGGGGTGTTTTAATCCCCGAAGGTTCCCTTCGCCTAACCTGTAAAGCATCTGGATTCACCTTTACCAGCTACAGCATCAACTGGATCCGACAGTCTCCAGGAAAAGGACTGGAGTGGGTGGCAGAGGTTAGCAAACCACAAGGAACTAGTCAGTGGTATAACTCCAAAGTGGAGGGAAGATTCACCATCTCCAGGGACAATTCCAAGACTTCAGCTTATCTCCAGATGAACAATTTGAAGCCTGAAGACTCTGCCTTGTATTATTGTGCAAGGGAACACAGTGACTCCATCTGCTTTGCCTCTTGTACAATTACTCCAGGGATCCCTTGAGAGGAGAAGCCAAGAGCAGAAAGCAGAACCATTCAGCTTCTGTCCCTGGAGGGCATCTGCCAGAAAATACAACTACTCACCCACACAAAACAACAAAGCAACCAAAGTGGCAGAGAAAGTAAAGAGGTATGGAAAATGAGCAAGACATTCCAACACTTTCCAGAAAGATTGTGCCCCCAGTTTTGCATTTCCCATTCCAGTCCTTTTTCTGCAATCTTCCAGAGTTCTGTGTGAACCTCAATTCCCACATATATTTCATTAATTGTTTTGTTAAATGTTTCATGAAATTCAATTTCTTATCATGCTGCTTTTCCCAAATGTTTTTTTTTTAATATTTAGAAAGCTCTGCTAATTACAATAAAGTAATCACCTTTAGGCATGCACTGTGAATTCCAACTCTCTTTTAGAAATCTAAAGTAAAGGTAAAGATTCCCCTCGCACATATGTGTTAGTTATTCCTGACTCTAGGGGGCGGTGCTCACCTCCATTACAAATCCAAAGACCCAAAACTGTCTGAAGATGTTTCTGTGGTCATGTGGCCTGCATGACTAAAGTCCAAAGGTGCATGGCATGCTGTTACCTTCCCACCAAAGGTGGTACCTATTTTTCTATTTGCATTTTTACATGCTTTCAAACTGCTAGGTTCCAGGAACAGGGACAAGTAACAAGAGCTCACTCCATTATGTGGCACTAGGGATTCGGACAGCCAAGCTGCCAACCTCTGATTGGCAAGCTCAGCATCTTAGCCACTCCACCACTGTGTCCCTCTATTTTTGAAATCTACACATCCCCCACAAAAATCAGCTAAAATACCAGAATCATGCAGGTCTGATTGTGAATGCTCCAAAACTGGATTTTTTAAAGAAGACATTGGAAAGCCATTGGTTTGAAATGGTGCAGGGATCCCATGCAAAAACCTTTCCTTTTGCAACTGAAATCACTCCAGAGTCACAAAAAGATTTCTCTATATTCTGCAGTAAAAAAAACAAAAAAAAAATGGGGCAGAGTAGGGGTGAAATGAATATGCTGAACTTATTGATCCTATTATTATTCCATATTATCATGGTTTCAACATCATTTACTTATTGGTTTCTAAATAGTTTGCTGTGGTTTCCTGCAGGTTCGTCTTCTTCCAGGACCAGAGGATATCTCAAAATGTCTTCCCTTTCCTCTTCAGGGATTCCTTTTAGAAAGATTCCTGGGAAAATTTCCATGAGAAATAATATTTTTCATTAAATGTTTTGAATTGTATGGAATTTGCTCAACTGCTATTTTCCCAAGTCAAGTTCTGTTTGGAGAAGACCTGCTAGACACAGCATAGTATCTGTGAGAAAAAAATGACCCCATTTGGAGCAATGGATTTGATTAACAATACAAGGATTCTCTTATCGATCACTGAAAAGAATGGTTGAACATTTCTGTCCAGTCATGTGGTTACCTCTACTTATGGCAGCACTATCTAACAACCAAAATTCCAGAGCATATGTTGAGGACTGCTTGCATCCAGACACTCTATATCATCATCTATTCTCAAGTAAATTTCAGTACACTATTGGTCTTCATCTAATATTTATACAGCTCCCAGTAGGTTTTATGCAAAGCTAACCAGAATTTCACTTCCTATTTAAACTCTCCTTCTTCAGGTTCAAGTCAAGGTGCAAATCTCATTCCTTTTTCACAATGACACCCCACTCCTTAATTCTCATCATACTGGCTGCCTTCTATAGAGGTTTGTAATTTGGACCATATTAAGTTTTTTTTTCTAGCACTGAAGGGAATTTTACATCTTTACTATGGCTCTTACCTTCTAACCATCATCCAATTGCCCTTTGTCTTTTCTCATTAGGTGGCCTCTCCCAGGTTGTCCTGACCCAGTCAGATGCACCACTGAGGAAACCAGGAGAATCCCATAAATTGACTTGTGCTGTCACAGGATTCAATGTTAACAGCTACTGGATGGGTTGGATCAGACAGAAACCTGGCCAAGGACTGGAATGGCTTGTTCTCTATCACTATTATTCTCCAACAATCGAAGGACGTTTTACTGCCTCCACAGACAGTTCCAACTTCTATCTGCAAATGAACAACCTAAAAGCCGAGGACACAGCTGTCTATTACTGTGCAAGAGACACAGTGAAATAGATCTTAAGGGATCTCATGTAAAAACCTTTCCTGAAAAGTGTTTTGAGATGAACAACAGAGAACCACAATAGTAGTTGTCTAAGCATCTACAACAAAATCACGCAAGCAGAGAAGGGATGGAAATGAGCAGACGAAAAAAATATACCCCATAATAAATTGGGGTTTGCTTGAACATCCCTCATGTGTTGGTTGCCAGCTAATTTGTTGTGGTTTCCTGCAGGTTCTTCTTATGCCAGGGCCAGATGGCATCACAAAATGTGCCCCCTTTCCTCTTCAGGGATTCTTTTCAAAAAGGTTCTTGGGATTTTTTTCCCCCATGACAAGTCATATTTTCCATTAAATGTTTTGAATTGTATGGAATTTCCTCTCCTGCTGTCCGCCCCCCTTGGAAATCAAGCTCCATTTTGAGTAGATCTGCTAGACAACACAAAGTATAAACTAAGCAACAGGCAGAGTGAATTATAGCTCTCTTTTAGAAATATAAAAACCAAAAGTCAGCTAAAATAGGAAAATCTTGGAAGTCAGATTCTTCTGTGCTTCCTATCCTACCACAATGGATCAGGGCGGTATTTGTCTCAATTGTTTCCTAACATATGAGGAGCAATTCTCCTCCTTAGAATAGGCTTCATCTCCCTTTCTGTTGTGACATTTTTTGGTGGAGTTCTGTGAAAGTCACATTTGAGTTGACAATTTCATTGTTTCTTCTTTGCAAACTGTACTCATTTCTGGATCAAGTGACTCCATCAGCATCTATTTATTGTCATATAATTCCTCCTTATTTCTAGGTTGAATCTCTCCTTGATCAGTGTCCATCCATTATTCCTTTTCTGGCCTTCAGTTGCCTTGAACAATAGCTTGACACCCACCTCTCTGGGGCAGTCCCTCAAATATTGGAAGACTGTTCTCATGTCTCCCCATGTCCTTCTCTTCACTAGACTAGCTATGCCCAGTTCCTGGAACCATAGTTCATATGTTTTAATCTCCAGTCCCCTAATTATACTGGTTGCTCTTCTCTGCGCTTGTTCTAGAGTCTCAACAACTTTTCTATAGTGTAGTGACCAAAACTAAGCCAGATTAGGAAGTCAAAGCATGTAGAGCAATACTGGTTTTATTAGAAAGATGTAGCAATAGAGTCTTTCAAATCTCAATGCACTTGCCCTGCCCTCCTTTTATCTCCGACAGAATGAGGGGAGTGGATTGACTTTGATGTTTTCTCAAATGACAGCTCTGAACTAAATTCACTTTTATTTTCTCTGACTCTTCTCCTGGTAGTGGTTCTTCGTCTTGTACCTCAAGATCATTTCCTTGACCCTTTGCAGTTTGATTAATGTAAAGTACCCTGCCTAGGACTGCCCTTGAAATGTATTTCTAATCTGCATTGCTCTGTCAGGCCTCCAATTATATTCCTTTTAGAAATTTTGGCCTGCCACACTTTCTCTTATTTCATTATGCTGTTTCATTAGTATAGTTGATGGGAGGGGAATAGACAGGAGTAGGATTGTGGAATGTATTGTTTTCATTCTTTACTGGAAGCCAAGGTCATCTTTTCTCTCCGCACTTTTACACCTCACCGGAAGCAGCTGGTTGGATGCCAGCGTGGAAGAAGAAGATTGGACCATGTGATGGACTGTGGGTATGGGTACAAGATCATGAACTTTTAACTGGGTGGGATTCTGATGTGATTTCCAGAATTCAGATTCCACAGCAATGTGCCAAGGTGTCTGCTTTATTAAATTGGAATTTAAGGATCGTTTTGCCTTGGACTCTGATTTAATTCTATATGATACTTGGAACGCTGACATGCCTCAGAATGTAGACTTTGGCCATTATAAAGCCTTTCAGTCTCTGAGTTGCACTAACTCACACTTCAACATCCTGGATAACAGACCAAATGCACTCTGAGTTGTTTCCAGTGAAGTGGGTGCTTCTACCTGTGACAACAATGACTTGCTACTAAAATGATGGTCGAAATTGTACTCATAAGTTGAAGACTGTCTACATTCAGGTACTCTCCATCTTCTTTGTAAAACAATATACTCTGCTAGATTTCTATACACTCCTGGACTTCATGTCCTGTTTATATAATTCTCAGCAGGATTTATGCAAAGCCAACATGATTTTCACTTCCTATTTAAACTCTCCTTCTCCTTCTTCAAGTTCAACTCAAGGTGCAAAACTCATCCCCCCAAACTTCTTCACAATGACAACCCACTTCTTAATTCTCATCATGTTGGCTGCCTTCTCCAAAGGTCTGTAATTTGGTCCATGTTATGGGGTATTTTTTAGCACTCAAGGAAATTTAATATCTTTATTATGGCTCTTACTTTCTAACCATCATCCAATTGTGCTTTGTCTTTTCTCATTAGGTGGCCTCTCCCAGGTAGCTCTGACCCAGTCAGATGCAGCGCTGAAGAAACCAGGAGAATCCCATAAACTGACTTGTGCTGTCACTGGATTTAATGTTAACAGCTACAACATGTATTGGATCAGACAGAAACCTGGACAAAGACTGGAATGGCTTGTTTACTATTATTCATCTAGTGACAACTCTTATTCACCAACCATCCAAGGACGTTTTACCGCCTCCAAGGACAGTTCCAACTTATATCTGCAAATGAACAACCTAAAAGCTGAGGACACAGCTGTCTATTACTGTGCAAGAGGCACAGTGAAATAGATCTTAAGAGATCTCATGCAAAAACCTTTCCTGAAAAGTGTTTTGAGGGGAACAACAGAGAACCATAAAAGTAAATGTCTAAGCATCTGCAACAAAATCACTCAGGCAGAGAAGGGAAGGAAATGAACAGACAAAACAAATATAACCCAAAATATATTGCTACTCTAGTTTGCTTTAACGCCATTCATGTGTTGGTTGCCAGTTAATTTGTTGTGGTTTCCTGCAGGTTCTTCTTATGCCAGGGCGAGATGGCATCACAAAATGTGCCCCCTTTCCTCTTCAGGGATTCATTTCAAAAAGATTCTTGGGATTTTCTCCCCCATGACAAGCCATATTTTCCATTAAATGTTTTGAATGGTATGGAATTTCCTCTACTGCTGTCCCCCCCCCCCCCGCTGCAAATCATGCTCCATTGTGAGAAGATCTGCTAGAAAAAGCAAAGTATAAATTATGCAACAGGCAGAATGAAATATAGCTCTCTTTTAGAAATATAAAAATCCTTTTCAAGGATTGATTTTATACTAATCACTAATGATTTACTTTCTAGGGTGAAGAAGACAAAGATTGTGGTGAGGGTCCTTTCGGATCATAACCCAGTTTGGATGGACTTGGGAAGGATAGTGCAGACAAGAAGGTCTTGGAGGCTGAATGAAAACTTATTCAGATATGAGAAGTACATTAATGATTGTAAAAAATTGTTATCTGAATAATTTGTTCTGAATATGAATAAGGGAACACCTATGGAATTTGTATGGGATGCAAGCAAAGCGTATATGAGAGGAGTACTGATGAATATAAACAAAATACATAGACATAAACAAGGGCTAAAATGAAAAGAATTGGAAGAGGAAATTAAAGGGAAAGAGTTGGAGTTAATATTGAATCCAGGCGATACAAAGGTTAAGGAAGCAATTACTATATTAAAATCCCAATTTGATATGTTGATCTCTGATCAGGTAGCCACTAGTTTACTATATGCAAAACACAATACTTTTTGTAATGCAAATAAACTGGGCAGATGGTTAGCTTATCAGATTAGGAAAAAAAACAAAAATTCGAAATGTAATCAAATTGATTTATAGAGGGAAGGAGGTGTTTCAACAGGAGGAGATTCAAAAGGCATTTCGGGAATTTTTTACAGAACTGTATAAAGGGGACAAAATTAAGGGTTTAGATATAGACAAATACTTAGATAAACAGAAAATACCCCTAGTTAGAAAAGAGTACAGACAAAAGTTGAACCAACCAATAACCTCAGGGGAAATCTTGCAGTTAATTAAGCAACTAAAGTTAGGGAAAGCGCCAGGCACAGAGGGCTTGACAGCGGTTTACTATAAAAATGTACAGTTAGAAATGGTAGAACCTCTTAGAGAACTATTTAATAAAATTCAAATGGAAGGTAAAGTGCCCCCATCTTGGAAGACAGCATTTATATCTTTAATACCCAAAGAAGATCAAGATATTACCCAACCAAAAAATTATAGACCTATCTCATTACTTAATGTAGATTATAAAATTTTTACTAAAATACTAGCAAATAGGTTAATGGTGGTTATTCAACAACTGATACATACCAACCAAACAGGTTTTATACAGGGGAGACAGATAAAGAGTAATGTTAGACTAATTATTAATGCATTAGAATATTTGGGAAAGAACAACCAAATTCCTGCTGCGTTCATATTTCTGGATGCTGAGAAGGCCTTTGATCGAGTTAACTGGCAATTTCTGTTGAAGATATTGCAAAAAATGCAGATAGGAGATAGCTTTTTACGGTCAATTAAAGCAATATACCAACAGCAAACAGCTCACATCATAGTCAACGGAAGTTTAACAGACCCTTTTCAAATCGGAAAAGGTACAAGACAGGGCTGTCCTTTGTCCCCACTACTGTTCATTATAACTTTGGAAGTATTGTTGAATAAAATACGGGGCTTGGATGGTCTAAAAGGGATCAAGATTAGGCAGCAAGAATACAGAGTCTGCGCTTTTGCGGATGATTTGGTCATAATATTGGAACAACCGCAGGAATCTAATATGGTTTTAATGAAGACGATTAATCAATATGGTCAAGTGTCTGGTTTTAAAATAAATTTAGGAAAAACAAAAATATTAGCTATAAATATGAATACTAAACAAAAGGAAGAACTAGGAGGGATGCTAGGATGTGAGGTAGTCGAAAAAGTCAAATATCTTGGGATTAATATTCTAGCCTCAAATGGGAAATTATATAAGCACAATTATGAACCACTTTGGCAGAGTATACAGATAGAGATGAAAAAATGGGAGAAATTGCACTTATCCTTGCTGGGTAGGATAGCGGCAGTGAAAATGAACATCTTACCAAAATTTTTATTTCTTTTTCAAATGTTACCTATACTTAAAAAAGATGTGAATCTTTTAGAATGGCAGAAGGGTATCAACAAATTTGTATGGGCCGGAAAGAAGCCTAGGGTAAAGATGAAAATAATGCAAGATGTACGCGAGAGAGGAGGCTTAAAATTACCTAACCTAAAATTATATTATGATGCAGTGGCGCTATCCGCAATTAGTGATTGGACCCATAGAATACTGAATATCGAGGGACACGATCTGGTATATGGCTGGCATGCTTACCTGTTATTCAACAAAAAATTGGATAAGAATTTTAAAAGTCATATCTTAAGAAATGCTTTACTGCAGGTTTGGAAAAAATATCAATATAAACTAAATGACAAGTTACCCATGTGGGCAATTCCTAGACATGCAATTGAAAATATGAATATAACACAAAAACAGGATAGAACCACCTACAGACAACTTCTCACTTCCGAAAGGGGGGTTCTACAACTAAAATCTTTAGATGTATTGAAAGAGGAGAAGGTAGTTCAAACATGGTTCCAGTATGGCCAATTACAGGCCAGGTGGAAAATAGACCAAAAAACTGGTTTTATCCAAGTTGAGGATAATTTGTTTAAACAAATAAGAGATCAAAGTTTAATGCATATAAAGAGGATATATAATGTACTAATACAGATGGATTCGGAAACAGAATTAGTTAAAGATTGTATGATAAAGTGGGCTCAAAATATTGAAGAACCAATAATGTTGGACATATGGGAAAGAATATGGGTAAGAAATGTAAAATTTACACAAGCAGAAAACCTGAGAGAAAATTTTTATAAGATGTTTTATAGATGGCACTTAGATCCTAGAAAGCTGGCTTCTATGTACCTGAATGTACAGCCTAAATGTTGGAGATGCAAAATATCTTTAAAAGAAGGATAAAGTTTACTCCCCACTTATTTTTAGTAGTTATATGTACGGACTTTAGAGACTAATTTGGTTCTGCACCTAATAACGGCAGCAAGACTGTTGGTGGCGCAATACTGGAAGAAGGAAGACTTGCCTACAACTCAAGAATGGACATTGAAAGTTACAAACCTAGCCGAGATGGCAAAAATATTGGCATATCATAAAGACCATTCAAATGAGAAATATAAACGAGACTGGAAAAAAATGGATTGACTATATACAAAACAAATATGGGACTAAGAAATTACAAATAGCCTATGCTTAAGATTAGGAATAATCTAAACTGTTCATAGCTAGTGCAACAGGAAGAAGCTGAGTTCAATGCAGAGATGTTATTAACTTCTTTTTTTATTTCCTTTGTCTTAATATATTGTAGACTGTGTTTGTTAAAAATCTATACCCTTTATGGGCTCTGGGAAGTCGGGGGGCGAAGGGAGGTGGGGTGTTAGGGGGGAGGAGGGGAGCAATAGTATGTGTTAGATTTTAAGGTAAAAAAAAAATAGAAATATAAAAACCAAAAGTCGGCTAAAATAGGAAAATCTTGGAAGTCAGATTCTACTGTGCTTCCTATCCTTCTTATAGCCCAATAGATTAGGGGGACATTTGTCTCAATTGTTTCCTAACATATGAGGAGCAATTCTCCTCCTTAGAATAAGCTTCAGCTCCCTTTTCTGTTGTGACATTTTTTTGTGGAGTTCTGTGAAAGTCACTTTTGAGTTGACAATTTCGTTGCTTCTTCTTTGCGAAGTGAACTTATTTCTGGATCAAGTGACTCCATCAGCATCTATTTATTGTCACATCTTCAGATAATAGCTCTGACCCCCACTCATGTTTATTTCCTCTGACTCTTCCCCTGGTAGTGGTTCTTCTTCTTGTACCTCAAGATCATTTCCTTGACCCTCTGCAGTTGGATTACTGTAAAGTACCCTGCACAGGACAGCCCTTGAAGTATATTTCTAATCTGCATCACTCCAGAATGTAAAGGAATGGACACTTTGGGCAGTATAAAGCTTTTGATCTCTGAGTTGCATTGACCCCCACTTCAACATGCTGGTTAACTGACCAAATGCTCTTTGAGTTGTTTCCAGTGAAGTGGCTGCTTCTACATGTGACAACCATGATTTGCTACTGGGAGAAGGAGGAGCCACCTCGCGATGTCACAACGTGCAGTCTTGATACTCTTAGACCGCCGTTCACACTTTTGCCGCTGGACGGTGCATTGAGATCTAAAGCATCCCGTAGAGATGGTGATCAGGAAGACAAAGCCTTGCTGGTCTCAGGGATATCGCGAAATCCCTGATAGACCCAAGGGAAGTGCTTCAAGCTGGAGGTAAATAGGCAGTCCCAGGGCTGATGAAATCGGGATGCTCTGGAAGTGAAAAGAGAAAGTGAGTCCATCTGGTGAGATATTTTTTCTATTTTGCTAAAGACTGCCCAAAGAAATGTTTCTTTAAAGCCAAATTATATCCTTACGCAAAAGAACTGAGCGGCGAAAATAACCCTAATTGGATCGCTGTGGAAAGTTTTTTTCTCTTTGTAACTATTTTTTGTGGATTGAAGTGTTCGCAATGTTTTTTTATCTCTCCTCTTAAAGTGAACGGACTGATTTTTTTTCTTCTGCTTTTTGTTGCTTTATTTTTTTTTTACTTCTTATTTTAACAATTCTTCCTACTACTTGTTATCAAACCACACTAAAAGAAATCTAAAGAACTTTGTTCCCTTTAAGCCAGAGTTAAATATTAGAAGGTGAAAATTAACATTGCCACTCGGAGGTCAGACGCTGGGGTTTTTGAAACAATGAATCTCTTTTCCTTCCTTATTTGACTTCACTAACTTTGTAGCTGAAGGGTTTGCAACTTGTTTACAGAAACTGATAAAGAATCAAGGACACAAATTGTTTTCACAGGTGCCTCTGAGAATTATTTTGGCAGGGGAAAGAAAGAAACAGGGGAAAAAAGAACCCTTCTCCTTTGAAGAGCATAAAAGAACTTGTGTTCAAGTCAATTTAAAATAAAAAATAAAAGAGGCCTGGAAGGTTAGAGTCGCTATTAGTTCTTTTTTTTTTTTTTTTTTTCTTTCTTCTGTTTTGGAGACGTGGATCAATACTTAGATGAGGAAACCTTAAAATTCCAAAATATCTTGTCTGGAATTCAACATCTATTGGAAGGATATGGGAGAATTGAGAAGAAGTTGGAAAGACTAGTCTTCCTCACAGCCAAAGATGAAGGGGTTGGGGCCCAAAAAATTAACGGGGAGAATGAAGATATAGAAGATAAAGATAAGACAATAGATGAATTTATTAATGGAGCAAATGTGGGTGAAAGTGGAAAGAAGGGAATATGGAAAAGGGAATTTGATGAATTGGAACTCTACCGCAGATTCCATGACACAGAAGGAAAAAAAAAACTACTAAAGATGATAGAAATAAGAAGAGAAATTTTAGCAAGTTTGACAACCAAAAACAAGAAAATTTTAGTAACAACTGGTGGGCAATGAGATTATCTGAGAGACCCTTCAAGCAACAAACTGCAGAGAGAAGTCTATAAAAACCTTATAAAGGAGATAAAAAGAAGACTGACACCACAATTGGCAAGAGAGATAAGACTGTTTTGTTATTGGAAAGATACAGGTTGACAATGAATGTTGATAATAAAAAAAAATAGTTGATTTTGGTGATTAATAAGTAGGAATTTTGTAAATCTTGGATTGTTTTAGATTATCAAATGTTTATTCACTAACAATTAATTAACTATAATAACAATAAGGAAACAATAATGGATACAGCTTAATGATATATACATGTATGGTAATCTAGCAAAAGAAATTTGGATATAAATTGCAAATTATGACATGGGAAAAAGACCTAGAAAATTTTATTAACAAATTTATATTTAGATCTTGTTATAAAAAATTGCATGCATAGGCTTATGGAAGCTTATAGAGTGCTGCTGGGGTCTGTGGGGGATGGCCCTTTTTTTGCTCATTTCTGCCCTCCCCAGCCCCCAGGAGCCCTCTGAAAGGCTCCATAAGGGAATGCACAGCCATTTTGGTGAAGGGGTGGTGCTTCGGGAAGAAAAAAGGCTGTATTCAGTGTATAAGATGTACCCAGATTTTCACCGTCTTTTTGAGGGAAAAATACTCTGAACAATACTGTATATTTTTACTTTTTCTCTACCCCAAGTTAGGCACTCCATGCTGAAGTGTCGGAAAATAATATTTGGTGCTTCATACGGACCTGAGATTTCAATTTCTCTCCACCTCACCTTATCAAAAGAGGTCCTTGAGCCAATCTTATAACAAACTCAGGTTTTGTGTCTTCATTTATTTTTCACCACTCAATAGAGGAGGAGCTCATGCAAATTTTATGATATGGAGTGCTGATGCCTTGCTTCAAAATAAGCCCCTCCACTCAGAGATCATCACTTCCTTTGAAGTTCAGAGATCTCACTGAGACATCCTAGGTGGCCATCATGGCATTGTGGTTCTTTGCATTTTGTTTTATGGCTCTGCCAAGATGTAAGAAATTTGGATATAAATTGCAAATTATGACATGGGAAAAAGACCTAGAAAATTTTATTAACAAATTTATATTTAGATCTTGTTATAAAGGTATAAGGTTTTTCTTTTTCGGGGGGGGGGGGGTTGATGAGAGGAGATGGGACATAATAGTAAATTATTTTTAGCCAATTATAATAATAACAAGGAAATGTTAATGGTCATTGTTTAACAATATATACATGCTATGGTATTGGCAAAAGTAACTTGGATATAATTTTTTATCAGTGAGTTGGAAAAAAAGGGGGGAAAGGTTTAGAAACTTTATTAATCGACTTTTACTTAAAAGATGCTATAACGGTATAATGTTATTGGAGGATTTTTTGAAATAGCTAATGGATGCCATTATGTGGTTGTGTCTTTAAGTATGAATGATTTGAGTTTAAAGAATGTTCAAACAATTGTAGTCAAATGAGAATTGTGATACATTGATAGTAAGATATACAAAGATCTTTGACTTAAAGTCTAAAATGAACTATAAGTAATGATTGTGGAAGAAATGCAAGAAAATTATCTGCAACCAACCAACACGCTTTCTACAAGATGTAATGAAGGATGATTCCTTTTGTGTGTGTGTTTTTGTTTAATTAAAATTTAAAAAAAGGTCTAAAACAAACAATGACTTGCTACCAAAATTACGGTCAAAATCATGATCATAAGTTGAAGACTGTCTGCATTCAAGTACATTCGATCTTCTTTGTAAAACATATGTATACTCTACTAGATTTCTATATACTCCTTTTTTCTGACTATTATTCTGTTAGTGGCCTTTCCTACTCCCCTTCCAGGCCATTTCCTTGGCCCTCAGCAGTTAAGTTACTGGAATTTACTCTTCCTGGGACAGCTCTTAAAGTGTATTGCTAGTCTATATTGGTCCAGAATGTAAAGGAATGGACACTTTGGACATTATAAAACTCCTGATTCTCCTGAGTTGCACAGACTCCCACTGGTTATCAGCTATACTAACCCCAACCTGGCACAGGATCAGTTTACTTGTTTTACTGCATTGTTCCCGACTGTTTCTTAATTCCTGACAGATCTGGAAAGGCAGGCCTGCTTCAGAATGGGACCTGTACATGATGGGACCAATGCATACAAGAAATGATCAAATCTTTGATAGGTGGGATCTTCATTTATTTTCACATGGAGCGGGTAATTTTGGCACTACAATAGATGGGATCTACCTAGGGATCCTGTCAATCCTGAAGCTGACCTGACCAAAGCCATTTTGAAGCTTATGCATTGCCACACTGGAGCTTAGGGATAGGGAGTGGGGGAATAGGGGTAGCTGGGGTTTTGTAGCCAAAACAAAATGCTTTCTCTTGGGAACCAAGGACATTCTCACACCTGGTCAGAGAGAGGAGGAGTGATGTTACCAGGCAACCCGATGGCACATTGATTGGACCATGTGATTAATTATTTGGGGAAGGAAGGAAAAGTTTTACTTTCAATTAGGTGAAAACCATAGGAACCTTCAGAGTCAGATTTTGCCAGAAGAGTGCCAATATGATATACCCAATAAAACTGTTATTTGAGGAATTCACCTGCCTCTGAGTGTTGCTTGCTATGGATGTATTACTTGGAACCCTGACGCATACATGATAGGACCAACACATACAAGAAATGATCAAATCTTTTATAAGTGGAACTTTACTATTTTTTTTATGTGGGAAGGATAATTTTGGGTCCACAATATATTTGATCCATCTAGGGATGATATCACAAATATTGGAGATACCGAGTTTTTCCAGTCATAACTTCACTTATTTGTTATTTATTATGATCTCCCCTGAAATTAAGCCCCAAAAGTATTGGGACTTGGCATTTTTTCTCGATGACTGTATTTTTCGGAGTCTAAGGCGCACCGGAGTATAAGACACACTAAGGTTTTGAAGAGGCAAATTAAAAAAAAGTAGGTAGGTAGATAGAGGGATAGACGGGGAGAGAAAGAGAGAGAAATACAGTAGGTAGGTAGGGAGAAAGAGAGAGAAGCTAGGTAGATTGGTAGAGAAAGGGATAGAGAAAGAGAGAAAGAAAGTGTGTAGGTAGGTAGGTTGGTAGAGGGATAGAGAGGGAGAAATAGAGACAGAGAGAGTAGATAGGTAGGGAGAGAGAGAGTAGGTAGGTAGGGAGATACAGAGAATAGATAGGTAGTGTTCTGTCCCCCCTTCTCCGCTCGTTAACAGACGACAGGCAGATAAACTTAAAAGGAAAGAACTTTATCAGTTCTCAGCTCAGACTGGCTGTGAGCCCAAAAATAAACATAAATCAAGTCTCTGACAAGAAGATAATAGAATACAAAACAAAACTCTTACAAAACAATTCACTTCTCCAAGTGTCTCTTGAATCAGGGTTACAGAAAGCAAATCACTTCTCCAAGTGTCTCTCACAAACAAACCATGACCGATGAATGATGAATGAATGAATGAACGTTGACTCCTGCAACCAGGGCATGGCACCATCCGTTCTTTTATCACCAAAAGACACCACTAACGAGTCCCAGCTGCATTGTTAATCTTGCATCCTGACTCAACTCACAGCAAACTTCTGCTGAGTCACAACAGGTAGGTAGGTAGATAAAGGGATAGAGAGAGAAATAGAGAGAGATAGAGAAATACAGTAGGTAGGTAGGGAGAGAGAGGATGTGTAGGTAGGTAAGTAGGTAGGTAGGTAGGTAGGTAGAGGGATAGAGAGACAGAAATAGAGATAAAGAGAAATACAGTTGATAGGTAGGTGTTTCTGCTGGCCCAGCACTTGATCAATGTAATTCTCATCAATCAGTTAAAGAGCTTTCCAAAAGGAAAAAAAAAGTTTTTGCACTCTGCAAACCTCCCCAAAACAGCCTGTTTTTCACAAAAATTGGCCCATTTTTTTTCCAAAAAGGGCATGAATAGTCTTGTGAGGGAGGGCCTTGCAGAGTGCTCCTGGGAGAATGGGGGAAGGCAAAAACGAGCATTTTTTGTGAAAACAGCCCTGTTTTTTGTTAAAATATTGCATCCATAGCCTCATGGAAGCTTATAGAGTGCTGCTGGGGGCTGGGAGGGTGGCCCTTTTTTGCTCATTTCTGCCCTCCCCAGCCCCCAGGAGCCCTCTGAAGGGCTCCATAAGGGAATGCACAGCCATTTTGGTGAAGGGGTGGGGCTTCGGGAAGAAAAAATGCTGTATTCAGTGTATAAGATGCACCCAGATTTTCACCGTCTTTTTTGAGGGAAAAAGGTGCATCTTACACTCTGAAAAATACTGTATATTTTTACTTTTTCTCTCCCCCAAGTTAGGCAAAAATATAACACTGATTCATGCTGAAGTATCTGAAAATAATATTTCATGCTTCATACAGACCTGAAATTTCAATTTCTCTCCACCTCACCTTATCAAAAGGAAGACAAAGAGGTCCTTGGGCCAATCTTATAACAGACTCAGGTTTTAGGCGTTCATTTATTTTTCACCACTCAATAGAGGAGGAGCTCATGCAAATTTTATGACACGCAGTGCTGCTGCTTTGCTTCAAACTAAGCCCCTCCACTCAGAGATCATCACTTCCTTTGAAGTTCAGAGATCTCACCGGGACATCCTAGGTGGCCATCATGGCATTGTGGTTCTTTGCATTTTGTTTTATGGCTCTGCCAAGATGTAATAATTTTTAATGGGACTAATACATCTTTATTTGGCCAGAGATCTTGTTTACTGATTGCAATCCTTTCCTTTCCTTTTTTTCTTTTCCCCAAGGGGTCTTCTCAGTCATTCAGCTCACAGAATCTGGGCCGGCAGTGGCAAGACCTGGAAGTCAACTCAACCTAGTTTGTAAAGTCACAGGTTTCTCCTTTGCTACTTCTTCATCTCTTGCTTGGCATTGGGTCAGGCAACCCTGCGGGAAAGGTCTCAAATGGCTCTCAGCCATAAATGTCAACAGTGGAGGCAAAGTGTATGCCGATTCTTTAAAAGGCCGTGCCACCATTTCTGCAGATAAGCCCAGGAATGAGTTCTCCCTCCAACTGAATTCAGCCACAGCTTCAGATTCATCTGTGTATTTCTGTGTCCGAGAGCACACAGTGTGACAGCATCTATTTGGCCTCTGTAAAAAAAGAGGACATTGTTTTTTACAAAGCGTAGTGCCAAACAGGTGGAAACAGAGAGAGGGGAGAGAGGGGGGGAGGGAGAAAGAGGGGGATGAAGAGAGAGAGGGGGAGACAAAGAGACAGGGCAGAGAGAGAGAAAGAAAGGGAGGGAGGGAGAGAGGGAGGGAGGGAGAGAGAGAGGGAGGGAGATAAAGAGGCAGAGGCAGAGGGAGAGAGGAAAAGAGAGAGAGAGAAAGAGAGATAGAGATAGACCAAGACAGAGAGACAGAGACAGAGAGACTGAAGCAGAGAAGGAGAGATATAGATTTTCTGGAAAAAGATCACTCACAGAACAATCTAAAAGTAACTGAATTTAGAATTGGGGTGATTTTGACAGTATGTATTTGGCCTCTGTAAAAAAAGAGAACATTGTTTTTACAAAGTGTAGTGCCGAACAGATGGAGATAGAGAGGGAGGGCAAAGTATCAGTAAAAAAAAAAGTGCCCCCATTTGGAGCAATAGATTTGCTCAAAAACCCAAAGATTCTCTTACAATCACTGAAAAGAATGGTTGAAGATTTGTGTCCAGTCATGTGGGTTCCTCTACTTATGGCAGCACAATCTAACAACCAAAATTCCAGAGCATAAGTTGAGGACTGCTTGCATCCAGACACTCGATATCATCATCTATTCTCAACTAAATTTCAGTACACTTCTGGACTTCATCTCATATTTATACAGCTCCCCGGAGGTTTTATGCAAAGCCAACCAGACTTTCACTTCCTATTTAATCTCTCCTTCTCCTTCTTCAGGTTCAACTCAAGGTGCAAATCTCATTCCTTTTACACAATGACACCCCATTCCATAATTCTCATCATGCTGGCCTCCTTCTCTAGAGGTTTGTAATTTGGACCATATTAAGTTTCTTTTTTCCTAGCACTGAAGGGAATTTTACATCTTTACTATGGCTCTTACTTTCTAACCATCATCCAATTGTCCTTTGTCTTTTCTCATTAGGTGGCCTCTCCCAGATTGTCCTGACCCAGTCAGATGCAGCACTGAAGAAACCAGGAGAATCCCATAAACTGACTTGTGCTGTCACAGGATTCAATGTTAACAGCTAATGGATGGGGTGGATCAGACAGAAACCTGGCCAAGGACTGGAATGGCTTGTTTTCTACTACACATCTAGTAGCAACTATTATTCACCAACAATCCAAGGGCGTTCAAAATATATGAAATTAATATTAGGCGTATTCTTTAATACCTGTTCCCGCTAGTATATTTATCTAAAGGTGCCATTTGCAAGAAAAGGAGTTAGTTGTGTTGACCTTAAGCTGAAATTGGTCACATGCATTTGCAGTCCCCAAGAAAGGAACACGTCCTTATAATTTGGAGATGATGCAAATCAATTCAATCACTTCATCTCCTTAAAAGCAGTTGTTGAAAACTTACATCTGCAGAGCCAATCACCAGTTAGCCTCAAGGAAAGGCAACATAAGTGGAGATATGCTTCTTTGGACTTTCCTCCTCTTCCTTATCCATCTTTCAGGTAGATCTTCTCTCGTAACAAAAAGTAGGAGGTTAAATGTTCCTGTTCAGGTTTTGTCCTGATTCGATGTTGATGTTTTATTTTCAGGCTGCCATGCAGAGGTTCAGTTGGTGGAGACTGGAGGGGGTGTTATAATCCCTGGAGGTTCCCTTCGCCTTACCTGTAAAGCATCCGGATTCACCTTTACTAACTATACAATCAGCTGGATCCGACAGTCTCCAGGAAAAGGACTGGAATGGGTGGCGAGAGTTAGGAAACCAGAAGGAACTACACAGTGGTATAAGTCCAAAGTGGAGGGAAGATTTACCATCTCAAGGGACAATTCCCAGACTTCAGTTTATCTCCAGATGAACAATTTGAAGCCTGAAGACTCTGCCTTGTATTATTGTGCAAGGCACACAGTGACTCCATCTGTTTTCCTCCTTGTACAAATACTCCAGGGGTCCCTTGAGAGGAGAAGCCAAGAGCAGAAAGCGCAACCATTCAGCCTCTGTCCCTGGAGGGCATCTGCCAGAAAGATACAATTCTCACCCACACAAAACAACAAAGCAACCAAAGTGGCAGAGAAAGTAAAGAGGAATGGAAAATGAGCAAGACATTCCCACACTTGGGGGACTTTCCTCCTATTCCTTATCCGTCTTTTGAGGTAGATCTTCTCTCATAAACAAAAGTAGGAGGTAATAATTGTTCCTGTCCAGGTTTTGTCCTCATTCTCTGTTGATGTTTGATTTTCAGACTGCCAAGCAGATGTGAAATTGGTGGAGGGGGTGTTGTAATCCCTGGAGGTTCCCTTTGTCTAACCTGTAAAGCATCTGAATTCAACTTTACTGATTCTGAAATCCACTGGATCCGACAGTCTTCAGGAAATGGACTGGAATGGGTGGCAGGAGTGAGCAAACCACAAGGAACTAGTCAGTGGTACAACTTCAAAATCGAGGGAAGATTCACCATTTCCAGGGACAATTCCCAGACTTCAGCTTATCTCCAAATGAGCAATTGGAAGCCTGAAGACTCTGCCTTGTATTGTTGTGCAAGGCACACAGTGAGTCCAACTGCTTCCCTCAATGTACAATCACTACATTACTTGAGAGGAGAAACCAAGAGAAGAAAGCACAACCATTCATCCCCTGTCCCTGGAGGGCATCTTCCAGAAAAGACCAATTCTCATCCACACAATCAGGAAAGTAACGGGAGTGGTAGAGAAAATATAATATACCAGAATCTTGCAGGTCTGAATGTGAATGCTCTAACCCTGGATATTTCTAAGAAGAGATTGGACAGCCATTGGTTTGAAATGGTACAGGATCCCATGCAAAAACCTTTCTTTTTGCCACTGCAATGTCTCCATGGAATTCCTTTACTTATGGCAGCACTATCGAACAACCAAAATACCAGGACATAAGTTGAGGACTGCTTGCATCCAGACACTCTATATCATCATCTATTCTCAAGTAAATTTCAGTACACTTCTGGACTTCATCTAATATTTATACAGCTCCCAGCAGGTTTTATGCAAAGCCGAAAAGACTTTCACTTCCTATTTAAACTCTCCTTCTCTTTCTTCAGGTTCAACTCAAGGTGCAAATCTCATTCCTTTTTCACAATGACACCACACTCACTAATTCTCATCATACTGGCTGCCTTCTCCAGAGGTTTGTAGTTTGGACCATATTAATTTTTTTTCTAGCACTGAAGGGAATTTTACATCTTTACTATCTCTCTTACTTTCTAACCATCATCCTATTGTCTTTTGTCATTTCTCATTAGGTGGCCTCTCACAGATTGTCCTGACCCAGTCAGATGAATCACTGAAGAAACCAGGAGAATCCCATAAATTGACTTGTGCTGTCACAGGATTCAATGTTAACAGCAAATGGATGAATTGGATCAGACAGAAACCTGGCCAAGGACTGGAATGCCTTGTTTCCTACTACACATCTAGTGACAACTCTTATTCACCAACAAACCAAGGACGTTTTACTGCCTCCAAGGACAGTTTCAACTTCTATCTGCAAATGAACAACCTAAAAGCCGAAGACACAGCTGTCTATTACTGCACAGGGTACACAGTGAAATAGATCTTAAGGTATCTCATGCAAAAACATTTCCTTTCACTACTGAATGTCTCTGTAGGGGATAGCAGAGAACCAGAAAATAAGTTGTGTAACCATCTGGAATGAAATCTATCAGGCAGGGAAGAGATGAAAATGAAAATACAAAACAAAAATACCAGTGAAGAAATTATTGTCCCACAGTTAGTGTGGTTGAACAAGCTGCACTGATTGATTTCTAATTATTTTGCTGTAGTTTCTCAAATGTTCTTCTTCCAGGGCTAAATGACATCTCAAAATGTCCTCTCTTTTCTTTTCAGGGACTCATTTCAGAAAGATTCCAGTGATTTCTTCACCAAAAAGCCATATTCTTCATAAAGTATTTTGAATTCTATGAAATTACCTTTCCTGCTGTTTCCCCCCCCAAATCAAGTTTAAATTTGAGTAGATCTGCTAGATACAACAAAGTGTAAATGAAAAGCAAGCAGTGTGAATTCTTCTTTGGACTTTACTCCTGTTCCTTATCCCTCTTTCAGATAGATCTTCTCTTGTAACAAAAAGTACGAGGTTAAATGTTCCTGTTCAGGTTTCGTCCTGATTCAATGTTGATGTCTTATTTTCAATATGCCATGCAGAGGTTCAGTTGGTGGAGACTGGAGGGGGTGTTGTAATCCCTGGAGGTTCCCTTCGCCTAACCTGCAAAGCATCTGGATTCACCTTTACCAGCTACGACATCCACTGGATCCAACAGTCTCCAGGAAAAGCCAACCACAAGGAACTAGTCAATGATATAACTCCAAAGTAGAGGGAAGATTCACGATCTCGAGGGACAATTCCAAGACTTCAGCTTATCTCCAGATGAAGAATTTGAAGCCTGAAGACTCTGCCTTGTATTATTGTGCAAGGGGACACAGTGACTTCATCTGCTTTGCCTCTTGTACGATTACTCCAGGGGTACCTTGAGAGGAGAAGCCAAGAGCAGACCGCAGAACCATTCAGCCTCTGCCCTGGAGGGCATCGTCCAGAAAACACCAATTCTCATCCACACAATCAGGAAAGCAACCAGAGTGGTAGAGAAAGTATAATATACCGGAATCTTGCAGGTCTGAATGTGAATGCTCTAACCAAAGAGGAGAAGCCAAGAGCAGAAAGCAGAACCATTCAGCCTCTGTCCCTTGAGGGCATCTGCCAGAAAGGACCAATTCTCATCCACACAAAACAACAAAGCAACCATAGTGGCAGAGAAAGTAAAGAGGAATGGAAAATGAGCAAGACATTCCCACACTTTTCAGGAGGTTTGTGCCCCCAGATTTGCATGCCCCATTCGAGCCTCATTTTTGCAATCTCCCAGAATCCTGTGTGAACTTCATTTCCCACATATTTTTCATTAAGTGTTTTGTTAAATGTTTCATGAAATGAAAATCTCCTGCTGCTTTTCCCAAACAAATTTTTAGTTTGGGAAGATCTGCTAATTACATTAAAGTATCACCTTTTGATGGCAAATCTAGATAGCAAATCTAGACAAGCATGCTAAAAAGCAGAGACATCTCCGTGCCAACAAATGCACCTCTATTCAAGGCTATGGTTTTCTCAGTTGCAATGTCTGGCTGTGAAAGTGGGACGATAAGAAACACTGAGCACCAAAGAATTGAGGCCTTTGAACTACGGTGCTGGAGAAGACTCCTGCTAGTCCCTTGGACTGCAAGGCCATCCAACCGGTCAGTCCCAGAGGAGCTCAACCATGACTGCTCTTTAGAAGGTCAAATCCTGAAGATGAAACTCAAATACTTTCGCCACCTAATGAGAATGAAGGACTCACAGGAGAAGAGCCTAATGCTAAGAATTACTGAGGAAGAAAAAGAACGGGAAGACAGAGAATGAGGTGGCTGGATGGAGTCATTGTAGCAGTAGGCATGAGTTTAAATGGACTCCATTGGATGGTAGGGGACAGGAAGGCCGGGAGGAATATTATTCATGGAGTCGTGATGGGTCAGGCATGACTTCACAACTAATAACAACAACAGCAATCATCTTTAAATGGGCACGATGAATTCTCACTAGCTTTTAGGAATTATTCCAACCCAATCCCACACTTCCCCAAAATCAGCAAATTTCCAGAATCTTGAAGGTCTGATTGTCAATGCTCTAACATGGGAAGTTTTTAAGAAGAGATTGGACAGCCATTGGTTTGAAATGTTGCAGGGTTTCCATGCAAAAACCTTTCCTTTTGCCACTGAAATGTCTCCAGAGAATCACAAAATGAGAGTTCTCTTTATTCTGGAATAAAAATCATTGGGGCAGAGAAGGGATGAAATGAATATGCCAAATCAATAGATCACATTATTACTCCCTATTGTCATGGTTTCAACATCATTCACTTATTGGTTTCTAAGTAGTTTGCTATGGTTTCCTGCAGATTCGTCTTCTTTCAGGGCCAGAGGACATATCAAAATGTCTTCCTTTTCCACTTCAGGGATTCATTTCAGAAAGATTCCTGTGATTATTTCCATGAGGAGACATACTTTTCATTAGAGGTTTTGTATTGTATGGAATTTGCTCTCCTCCTATTTTCCCAAGTCAAGTTCTGTTTTGAGAAGATCTGCTAGACACAGCAAAGTATCAATGAAAAAAAATCCTCCCATTTGAAGCAATGCATTTGCTTAAAAATCTAAAGATTCTGATATTAATCACTAAAAAGAATGGTTGAAAATTTGCATCCAGTCATGTGGTTGCCTATACCTATGGCAGCACTGAATAACAACCAAAATTCCAGAGCATAAGTTGAGGACTGCTTGCATCTATATGCATCTCACTGTATATCATCATCTATTCTCAACTAAATTTCAGTACACTTCTGCACTTCATCTAATATTTATACAGCTCCCAGCAGGTTTTATGCAAAGCCAACAAGACTTTCACTTCCTATTTAAACTCTCCTTCTCCTTCTTCAGGTTCAACTCAAGGTGCAAATCTCATTCCTTTTTCACAATGACACTCCACTCCTTAATTCTCATCATGCTGGCTTCCTTTTCTAGAGGTTTGTAATTTGGACCATATTAAGTTTTTTTCCTAGCACTGAAGGGAATTTTACATCTTTACTATGGCTCTTACTTTCTAACCATCATCCAATTGTGCTTTGTCTTTTCTCATTAGGTGGACATTCCCAGGTTGTCCTGACACAGTCAGATGCAGCACTGAATAAACCAGGAGAATCCCATAAATTGACTTGTGCTGTCACAGGATTCAATGTTAACAGCAACTGGATGGGTTGGATCAGACAGAAACCTGGCCAAGGACTGGAATGGATTGTTTACTATTACTCATCTAGTAACAACTATTATTCCCCAACAATCCAAGGACGGTTTACTGCTTCCAAGGGCAGTTCCAACTTCTATCTGCAAATGAACAACCTAAAAGCCGAAGACACAGCTGTCTATTACTGTGCAAGAGACACAGTGAAATAGATCTTAAGGGATCTCATGCAAAAACCTTTCCTTTCACTGCTGAAATGTCTCTGTAGGGGACAGAAGAGACCTACAAAATAAGTTATGTAACCATCTGGAACAAAATCACTCAGGCAGAGAAGAGATGAAAATGAAAACACAAAACAAAAATACCACTGAAGAAACTATTGCTCCAGAGTTAGTGTGGCTGAACATGTTTCACTCATTGGTTTCTAATTATTTTGCTGTGGTTTCTAAAAATGTTCTTCTTCCAGGGCTAAATGACATCTCAAAATGTCCTCTCTTTTCTCTTCAGGGATTCATTTCAGAAAGATTCCATGGATTTCTTTCACAAGAAGCCATATTCTTCATAAAATATTTTGAATTCTATGAAATTTCCTTCCCCCCTGCTTTTCCCCAAATCAAGTTTTATTTTGAGAAGATCAGCTACATACAACTAACTGTAAATGAGAGGTAAGCAGCATGAATTCCACCTCTTATTTTAAATGTTAAAAAATGAGCAGCTGAAAGTATAGAATGTTGGAAATCTGATTCAGCTGCATTTTCCATCTTTCTTATACTCCAGTGAATCAGTGGCTGCTTTAATTGCTTACAAATATTATCTGCTGATTGCAAAGCTGTAAAACTGCTTCAGCTCTTTTTTCTTTTGTAACAATGACTGTTTAATTTTGTCCAAGCAACTTGTGCATGGATGTTTCCATTGCTGCTTCTTCAATAGAAACTGAACCAATCATACCTTACTCAGCATCCAATCAAACCTTCAAGCTAGTCCAGACAATGAAACCCAATACATATACATCGAAAGTATTTTCATTAAAAAGATACAGTAATAGTCTTTCAACTCTGAATGATTCCCACTACCTCCTTGAAATTTGTGAGACTGATGGAGGAACTTGTAGGAAGTTTTATCATGTCACTGTACTCCCCCAGAGACAGGTTCTTCTGATGTTTACTTTGGTAGTTGCTTTTCAATAAGGCTGCTCTTGAAGAAGATTTTATTCTGCATTGTTTGAGAATTTAGGGGAGATGCACAATTTGACCCTAATAAAACTTCTGTTGTGTTAGTAGCACTAGCTTCTGTTAGAAATTCTGTTCATAGAACCACAGATCAAACAAAGTGAACAGTAAACATGTGCTTTACTGCTTAACTGTTTTAACTGTAGTAGGAAAAAGGCGATCAAACCAGTCAGTTCTACAGGAGATCAACTCTGACATTTCAGAAGGCCAGATCCTGAAGATAAAACTCACATTCTTTAGCCAACTAATGAGAAGGAGATAATCACTGGAGAAGAGCCTAATGCTGGGAAAGATTGAAGACAAAAGAAAAAGGGGACGAGAGAGAATGAGGTGGGTGGATGTAGACAATGAAGTGGCATGAGCTAAAATGGGCTCTGGTGGATAGTAGAGGACTGGAAGGCCTGGATTAACATTTCTAATCTGCATTGTTTGAGAATTTAGGGTGATGCCCAGTTTAACCCTTATAAAACTTCTATTGTATTAGTAGCATTAGCTTCTGTTAGAAATTCTGTTTATATAAACACAGATCAAACAAAGTGTACAGTCAGCATGTGCTTTACTGCTTAACTGTTTTAAGGTAACAGGAAACTGTTCTTAAAACAAAAGGAAATAGAACATATACCATAGATCCAAATTTGTAAACACTGGCATCTACTTCCTGAATACTACTGTATTCAGAATAATAATACTTCAAAGTATTATTTATACTTCAATAATAATACTTCAAAGGCATCAAATCAGGTTACTTACATTACTACATTCTCTCTCATTCTCCCTTAATGCCCATCAGTATTGGCAGTGTGGGCTTGCTCCAGGATGGTATCCGGATTCTAAAATTTCTGTCAAAAACCCAACTTAATGGAACAACACTCCTCAGGAGATCGGAATGGCCCAATTTCATTGGCATTTTAAGAAATAAACATGAAAGACAGAGGGTCCCCATACACTTTTAGTTCTGAGAGTTAAATGAATCTTTTGTTTAATTTTTTAATATCCATTTCAAGATTTAGACTAGGAGTTAAATGATTTTGGATCTCACAATTAATATTGTTCCATCTTGAAAAGGCTCTAAAGTGCCCAACTCTTTAAATTCGGTGGAGACAATTATTAGGATTCCCAGGACCTGAGACAGAGTTCACAGTTGTGAATTTTAATGAATTGGACAAGGTTTGTCCATATGGAATGAGTAAAAATTAATTAATTTCATAAATTAAATTTAAAACTTAATGTTTAATGAAAATGACAAAATATATGAATTTAATATTAGGCATATGCAAGTCATTCCTTAATACCTGTTCCCTCCAGTACATTTATCTAAAGGTGCCATTTACAAGAAAAGGAGTTAGTTGCGTTAACCTTAAGCTGAAATTGTTCACATGCTTTTGCCGTCCCCAAGAAAGGACCACGTCCTTATAATTTGGTGATGATGCAAATCAATTGAATCACTTCATCTCCTTAAAAGCAGTTGTTGAAAACTTACATCTGAAGGGCCAATCATCAGTTAGCCTCAAGGAAAGGCAACATAAGTGTAGATATGATTCTTTGGACTTTCCTCCTGTTCCTTATCCATCTTTCAGGTAGTTCTTCTCTTTTTAAAAAAATTGGAGGTTAAATGTTCCTGTTCAGGTTTTGTCCTGATTCGATGTTGATGTTTTATTTTCAGGCTGCCATGCAGAGGTTCAGTTGGTGGAGACTGGAGGTGGTGTTGTAATCCCTGGAGGTTCCCTTTGTCTAACCTGTAAAGCATCTGGATTCAACTTTACTAATTATGAAATCCACTGGATACGACAGTCTCCAGGAAAAGGACTGGAATGGGTGGCTGGTGTTAGCAAACCACAAGGAACTAGTCAGTGGAGGGAAGATTCAAAATCTCCAGGGACAATTCCCAGACTTCAGCTTATCTCCAGATGAACAATTTGAAGCTTGAAGACTCTGGCTTGTATTATTGTGCAAGGCGCACAGTGAATCCATCTGCTTTCCTCCTTGTACAAATACTCCAGGGGTCCCTTGAGAGGAGAAGCCAAGAGCTGAAATCAGAACCATTCAGCCTCTGTCCCTGGAGGGCATCTGCCAGAAAAGACAACTACTCACCCAGACAAAACAACAAAGCAACCAAAGTGGCAGAGAAAGTAAAGAGGAATGGAAAATGAGCAAGACATTCCAACACTTTCCAGGAAGATTGTGCCCCAGTTTTGCATTTCCCATTCCAGTCCTTTTTCTGCAATCTTCCAGAGTTCTGTGTGAACCTCAATTCCCACATATTTTTCATTAATTGTTTTGTTAAATGTTTCATGAAATGGGATTTCTTATCATGCTGCTTTTCCCAAATATATATATATATATATATATATATATATATATATATTAATTTTTAGAAAGCTCTGCTAATTACAATAAAGTAATCACCTTTAGGCATACACTGTGAATTCTGGCTCTCTTTTCGAAATCTAAAGTAAATGTAAAGATTCCCCTCGCACATATGTGCTAGTTGTTCCTGACTATAGGGCATGGTGCTAACCTCCGTTTCAAATGCAAAGAGCCAAAACAGTCTGAAGATGTTTCTGTGGTCATGTGGCCTGCATGACTAAAGTCCAAAGGTGCATGGCATGCTGTTACCTTCCCACCAAAGCTGGTTCCCATTTTTCTATTTGCATTTTTACATGCTTTCAAACTGCTAGGTTCCAGGAACAGGGACAAGTAACGAGAGCTCACTCCATTATGTGGCACTAGGGATTCGGACAGCCAAGCTGCCAACCTCTGATTGGCAAGCTCAGCATCTTAGCCACTCAACTACTGTGTCCCTCTATTTTTGAAATCTACACATATCCCCAAAAAATCAGCTAAAATACCAGAATCATGCACGTCTGTGAATGCTCCAAAACTGGATTTTTTAAAGAAGAGATTGGAAAGCCATTGGTTTGAAATGGTGCAGGGATCCCATGCAAAAACCATTCCTTTTGCAACTGAAATCTCTCCAGAGAATCACAAAAAGAGTTCTCTATATTTTGGAGTAAAAAAAAAAAAACTGGGGCAGAGTAGGGGTGAAATGAATATGCCGAACCTATTGATCCTGTTATTATTCCATATTATCATGGTTTCAACATCATTCACTTATTGGTTTGTAAATAGTTTGATGTGGTTTCCTGCAGGTTCGTCTTCTTCCAGGACCAGAGGACATCTCAAAATATCTTCCCTTTCCTCTTCAGGGATTCCTTTTAGAAAGATTCCTGGGATTATTTCCATGAGAAATCTAATTTTTCATTAAATGTTTTAAATTGTATGGAATTTGCTCAACTGCTATTTTCCCAAGTTAAGTTCTGTTTCGAGGAGACCTGCTAGACACAGCATAGTATCTGTGAGAAAAAATGACACCATTTGGAGCAATGGATTTGATTAACAATACTAGGATTCTCTTATCGATAACTGAATAGAATGGTTGAAAAATTCTGTCCAGTCATGTGGTTGCCTCTACTTATGGCAGCACTATCTAACAACCAAAATTCCAGAACATAAGTTGAGGACTGCTTGCATCTATATGCATCTTACTCTATATCATCATCTATTCTCAACTAAATTTCAGTACACTTCTGAACTTCATCTAATATTTATACAGCTCTCAGCAGGTTTTATGCAAAGCCAAAAAGACTTTCACTTCCTATTTAAACTCTTCTTCTTCAGGTTCAACTCAAGGTGAAAATCTCATTCCTTTTTCACAATGAGACCCCACTTCTTAATTCTCATCATACTGGCTTCCTTCTCTAGAGGTTTGTAATTTGGACCATATTAAGTTTTTTTTTCCTAGCACTGAAGGTAATTTTACATCTTTACTATGGCTCTTACTTTCTAACCATCATCCAATTGTGCTTTGTCTTTTCTCATTAGGTAGCCTCTCCCAGTTAGCTCTGACCCAGTCAGATGCAGCACTGAAGAAACCAGGAGAATCCCATAAATTGAATTGTGCTGTCACAGGATTCAACATTAACAGCTACTGGATGGGTTGGATCAGACAGAAACCTGGCCAAGGACTGCAATGGCTTGTTCACTATTATGATTCTGTTAGCAAGTATTATTCCCCAACAATCCAAGGACGTTTTACTGCCTCCAAGGACAGTTCCAACTTCTATCTGCAAATGAACAACCTAAAAGCCGAAGACACAGCTGTCTATAACTGTGCAAGACACACAGTGAAATAGATCTTAAGGGATCTCATGCAAAAACCTTTCCTTTCACTGCTGAAATGTCTCTGAAGGGGACAGCAGAGAATTACAAAATGAGTTGTGTAATCATTTGGAACAGAATCACTGAGGCAGAGAAGAGACGGAAATGAAAAGGCAAAAGAAAAATACGACGAAAGATATTATTACTCCACACTTAATGTGGTTGACCATCTTTCACTCATTGGCTTCTAACCATTTTTCTGTGGTTTCCCGCAGGTTCTTCTTCCAGGACCAAATGACATCTCAAAACATGCAACTTTCCCTCTTCAGAGATTCATTTCAGAAAGATTCCTGGGATTTCTTCCACGAGAAGCCATATTCTTCAGTAAAACTTTTGAATTGGATGGAATCTCCTCTCCTGTTATTTTCCCCAAATAAAGTTCTGTTTTGAGAAGACAAAGAAGGTTCTTGTAAGAAGTTTTATCATGTGACTGTTCTCCCCTAGACTCAGATTCTTCTGAATGATGTTCTGGTAGTGAGTCATCACAGGGGCTACTCTTGAAGGCGATTTCTAATCTGAATTGTTTGAGAGTTTAGAGGGATATGCAATTGGCCATAATAAAACATCTAATGTGTTAATTTCACTAGCTTCTGTTATAAATTCTGTTTATAGTATCACAGATCAAACAAAGTGCACAGTTACCATGTGCTTTACTCCTTAACTGCTTTAACTGTAACTTAGATCAAAAGAACATAGAGTATATACCATAGATCCAAACTTGAAAACACTGCCGTCTACTAACTGAATACTACTATATTTGTTACACCAAAATACTTAGTATAACATACAAGAAACGTTGTAGGTCTGAATGTAAATGCTCTAACCAGGGATATTTCTAAGAAGAGATTGGACAGCCATTGGTTTGAAATGGTACAGGATCCCATGCAAAAACCTTTCCTTTTGCCACTGAAATGTCTCCAGACAATGACAAAATGAGAGTTCTCTATATTCTGGAATAAAAATTACTGGGGCAAAGTAGGGATGAAATGAATATGCCAAATCAATAGATCATATTATTACTCCCTATTGTCATGGTTTCAACATCATTCACTTATTGGTTTCTAACTAGTTTGCTGTGGTTTCCTGCAGATTCGTCTTCTTCAGGGCCAGAGGACATATCAAAATGTCTTCCTTTTCCTCTTCAGGGATTCATTGCAGAAAGATTTGTGTGATTATTTCCATGAGGATACATACTTTTCATTAGATGTTTTGAATTGTATGGAATTTGCTCTCCTCCTATTTTCCCAAGTCAAGTTCTGTTTTGAAAAGACCACAGCAAAGTATCAGGGGGGGAAAAAAATCCCCCATTTGGACCAATACATTTGCTTAAAAAACTAAAGATTCTCATATCAATCACTAAAAAGAATGGTTGAAGATTTGTGTCCAGTCATGTGGTTTCCTCTACTTATGGCAGCACTATCTAACAACCGAAATTCCAGAGCATAAGTTGAGGACTGCTTGCATCTAGATGACATCTCATATATCATCATCTATTCTCAAGTAAATTTCACTACACTTCTGGACTTCATCTAATATTTATACAGCTCCCAGCAGGTTTTATGCAAAGCCAACAAGACTTTCACTTCCTATTTAAACTCTCCTTCTTCAGGTTCAACTCAAGGTGCAAATCTTATTCCTTTTTCACAATGACACCCCACTTGTTAATTCTCATCATACTGGCCTCCTTCTGTAGAGGTTTGTAATTTGGATCATAACAAGTTTTTTTTCCTAGCACTGAAGGGAATTTTACATCTTTACTATGGCTCTTACTTTCTAACCCTCATCCAATTGTGCTTTGTCTTTTCTCATTAGGTGGCCTCTCCCAGGTAGCGTTGACCCAGTCAGATGCAGCGCTGAAGAAACCAGGAGAATCCCATAAATTGACTTGTGCTGTCACAGGATTCAATGTTAACAGCTACTGGATGGGTTGGTTCAGACAGAAACCTAGCCAAGGACTGGAATGGCTTGTTTTCTACTACATATCTAGTAGCAACAATTATTCCCCAACAATCCAAGGACGTTTTACTGCCTCCAAGGACAGTTCCAACTTCTATTTGCAAATGAACAACCTAAAAGCCGAAGACACAGCTGTCTATTACTGTGCAAGATACACAGTGAAATAGATCTTAAGGGATATCATGCATAAACCTTTCCTTTCGCTACTAAAATGTCTCAATAGAGGACATGCAAGAACAGCAAAATAAGCTTTGTAACCATCTGGAACAAAATCACTCGGGCAAGGAAGAGATGAAAATGAAAATGCATAACAAAAATACCACTGAAGAAACTTTTGCTCCAGAGTTAATGTGGCTGAACAAGTTTCACTCATTGGTTTCTAATTATTTTGCTGTGGTTTCTCATATGTTCTTCTTCCAAGGCTAAATGCCATCTCAAAATGTCCTCCCCTTTCTCTTCAGGGATTCATTTCACAAAATTCCAGTGATTTCTTCCACAAGAAGCCATATTCTTCATAAAATATTTTGAATTCTATGAAATTTCCTCCCCCCCCCCTGTTTTTCCTCAAATCAAGTTTTCTTTTGAAAAGATCTGCTAAATACAACAACTGTAAATCAAATGTAATGAGCGTAAATTCCACCTCTGATTTTGAATGTTAAAAAAAGAGCAGCTGAAATTATAGAATGTTGGAAGTCTGATTCAGCTGCATTTCCCATCTTTCTTATACTCCAGTGAATCAGTAGCTGCTTGAATTGCTTACAAATATTATCTGCTCATTGCAAAGCTGTAAAACTGCTTCAGCTCTTTTTTTCTTTTGTAACAATGACTGTTTAATTTTGTCAAAGCAAGCTGTTCACTCATGTTTCCATTGCTGCTTCTACAATAGAAACTGAACCAATCATACCTTACTCAGCATCCAGTCAAACCTTCAAGCTAGTCCAGACAAGGAAACCCAATACATATAGATCAAAAGTATTTTCATGAAAAAGATACAGTAATAGTCTGTCAACTCTGAATGCTTCCCTCTCCCTCCTTGAAATTTGTGAGAATGAGGGAGGGTCTTGTAAGAAGTTTTATCATATGACTGTTCTCCCCCAGAGTCAGGTTCTTATGATGTTTACTTTGCTTGTGGCTTCTCAACAGGGCTGCTCTTGAAGAAGATTTTAATCTGCATTGTTTGAGAATTTAGGGGGATGCACAATTTGACCCTAATAAAACTTCTGCTGCATTAGTAGCACTAGCTTCTGTTAGAAATTCTGTTCATAAAACCACAGATCAAGCAAAGTGTACAGTCAACATGTGCTTTACTGCTTAACTGTTTTAACTGTAACAGGAAAAAGGCGATCAAACCAGTCAGTCCTACAGAGATCAACTCTAACTCCATTTCAGAAGGCCAGATCCTGAAGATGAAACTCAAATACTTTGGCCAACTAATGAGAAGGAAGAAATAACTGGAGAAGAGCCTAATGCTGGGAAACGATGGAGGGCAAAGGAAAAAGGGGACAAGAGAGAATGAGGTGGGTGGATGGAGTCAATGAATGAGGTGGCTGGTTGGAGTCAATGAAGTGGTATGAGCTAAAATGGACTCTGGTGGATGGTAGAGGACTGGAAGGCCTGGAGGAACATATCTAATCTGCATTGTTTGAGAATTTAGGGGGATGCACAGTTAAACCCTTATAAAACTTCTGTTGTATTAGTAGCATTAGCTTCTGTTAGAAATTCTGTTCATAGGACCACAAATCAAACAACGTGTACAGTCAACATCAATGACGTGCGGTGAGGTTTATGGCTGGTGAGGCACTAACATCATTAGAATCAGATTTACAAACATAAAAATCTTACAAATTATCTTATCCAATATTAGATTGGCAGCAGTTAACGGGTCATGTTTAAAGTCTCATATCAGCACTTCTTACACATAGTGTAACACAAAAAAAAAAACACAATTAATTGAAAAAAAATTGAAGTTGTTATGGGTCTTATCTTTACTTATGAATGAAGTCCATCCGCTGCTCCTTCTGAACAAAATCATCTCTAACTTGTTGGTAGAATTTTTCATTGTCTTCTTTTAGTTTTAAAAGTTTCTCTGTCTCAATAGCGTTCATGGCCAGGGAAGAAAGTCATCCTTGATGTCATCATGCTCTGTGGCTGTCACTTACTCTGCTGAGTCACAGGAAGAATGAGCGCCCTCTACTATGAGACAAGAGAACTGCGTGCCTCACCTAGTCTGACTTTTTAGGCGTTTTATGATCGCTCAGCACAAAAAACACGTTCCACACACAGTTGTTGACAAAAAACACTCCATTTTATATTATATACATCAGCTAAACTATTAAAAGCGACATACAGAGAGACAGCAATACGGTCTCATTACAGATCATGTAAAGCAGTTAAGCAGAGTCATTCACGGTGAGGCAGCAGCTAGCTCAGCCTCACCTCAGCTCTCTCCTGACTAGTTGAAGGGTAAATGTGAAAATTCTGCAATTTTAATACCAAATAATGTAAAACTGGTGAAGTTAAATGGAAAATAACTTTATGGTACAGATCAGTAGATAAATACAAACATTTAATTTATTTTTTTCCTTTTACATTTTTTTTTCTTTTCATGATGAGAGGTGAGACTGTGCCTCCCTTGCCTCACCTGACTGTATGTCACTAGTCACCATGTGCTTTACTGCTTAACTGTTTTAACTGTAACAGGAAACTGTCCTTAAAACAAAAGAAAATAGAATATATACCATAGATCCAGACTTGTAAACACTGCCATCTACTGTGTGAATATTACTGTATTTGTGACAAAAAAAATACTTCAAAGTGCCAGTTATTACCTATAAAGCCATAGGATCAGGTTACTTACATTACTTTATTCTCTCTCATTGTCCCTTAATGGCCACCAGAACTGGCAGTGTAGGCTTTCTTCAGGATGGTATCCAGATTCTAAAATTTGTGTCAAAAACCCAACTTAAAGGAAGAACACTCCCCAGGAGATCGGAATGACACTAAATTTATTGGCACTTTAAGAAATAAACATGAAAGCCAGAATGTCCCCAAAAACGTTTGGTTCTGAGAGTTAAATGAATCTGTTGCTTAATTGTTTAATTACCATTTCAAGATTTAGACTAGGAGTTGAATGATTTTGGATCTCACAATTTATATTGTTTCATCTTGAAAAGGCTGAAAGGTGCACAAGTCTTTAAATTTGGTTGAGACAACTACAGTATTAGGATTCCCAGGGCCTGAGACAGATTTCACAGTTGTGAATTTTAATGAAATGTTAAGATTATCTGCAAGAATTGGACAAGGTTTGTCCATGTGGAATGAGTTAAAATTAATTTCTCCAATTAAATTAAAAACTTCATGGTGTTATAATGAAAATGACAAAATATATGAATTTAATATTAGGCATATGTAAGTCATTCTTTAATACCTGTTCCCTCCAGTACATTTATCTAAAGGTGCCATTTACAAGAAAAGGAGTTAGTTGTGTTGACCTTAAGCTGAAACTGTTCACATGCTTTTGCAGTCCCCATGAAAGGACCACGTCCTTATAATTTGGAGATGATGCAAATTAATTCAATCGCTTCATCTCCTTAAAAGCAGTTGTTGAAAACTTACATCTGCAGAGCCAATCACCAGTTAGCCTCAAGGAAAGGCAACATAAGTGGAGCTATGCTTCTTTGGACTTTCCTCCTGTTCCTTATTCATCTTTCAGGTAGATCTTCTCTCATAACAAAAAGTAGGAGGTTGAATGTTCCAGTTCAGGTTTTGTCCTGATTTGATGTTGATGTTTGATTTTCAGGCTGCCATGCAGAGGTTCAGTTGGTGGAGACTGGAGGGGGTCTTGTAATCTCTGGAGGTTCCCTTCGCCTAACCTTTAAAGCATCTGGATTCACCTTTACCAGCTACGGCATCAACTGGATCCGACAGTCTCCAGGAAAATGACTGGAGTGGGTGGCAGAAGTTAGCCAACCATAAGGAACTAGTCAATGGTATAACTCCAGAGTGGAGGGTAGATTCACCATCTCAAGGGACAATTCCCAGACTTCAGCTTATCTCCAGATGAGCAATTTGAAGCTTGAAGACTCTGCCTTGTATTATTGTGCAAGGCGCACATTGAATCCATCTGCTTTCCTCCTTGTATAAATACTCCAGGGGTCCCTTGAGAGGAGAAGCCAAGAGCAGAAAGCAGAACCATTCAGCCTCTATCCCTGGAGGGCATCTGCCAGAAAGGACCAATTCTCATTCACACAAAAAAACAAACCAACCATAGTGGTAGAGAAAGTAAACAGGAATGGAAAATGAGCATGGAATTCCCACAATTTTCAGGAGGATTATGCCCCCAGATTTGCATGCAACATTCGAGCCTCATTTTTGCAATCTCCCAGAATCCTGTGTGAACTTCATTTCCCACATATTTTTAATTGTTTTGTTAAATGTTTCATGAAATGAAAATCTCCTCCTGCTTTTCCCAAACAAATTTTTAGTTTGGGAAGATCTGCTAATTACAATAAAGAATTACCTTTTGATGGCAAATCTAGATGTCAAATCTAGACAGCATGCTAAAAAGCACAGACATCACCGTGCCAACAAATGTCCCTGTAGTCAATGCTATGGTTTTCTCAGTTTCAATGTCTGGCTGTGAAAGTTGGACCATAAGACCATAAGTTGGACCATAAGACCATAAGAAACGCTGAGCACCAAAGAATTGAGGCCTTTGAACAAGGGGCTGGAGAAGACTCCTGTGAGTCCTTGGACATCAAGACGATCCAACTGGTCAGTCTCAGAGGAGCTCAACCATGACTGCTCTTTAGAAGGTCAAATCCTGAAGTTGAAACTCAAATACTTTCTCCACCTAATGAGAAGGAAGGACTCACAGGAGAAGAGCCTAATGCTGAGAATTACTGAGGAAGAAAAAGAAGGGGAAGACAGAGAATGAGGTGGCTGGATAGAGTAACTGTAGCAGTAGGCATGAGTTTAAATGGACTCCATTGGATGGTAGGGGACAGGAAGGCCGGGAGGAATATTATTCATGGAGTCGTGATGGGTCAGGCATGACTTCACAACTAATAACAACAACAGCAATCATCTTTAAATGGGCACGATGAATTCTCACTAGCTTTTAGGAAATATTCCAACCCCACTACCCAAAAAATAAGTTAATTTCCAGAATCTTGAAGGTCTGATTGTCAATGCTCTAACATGGAAAGTTTTTAAGAAGAGATTGGACAGCCATTGGTTTGAAATGTTGCAGGGTTTCCATGCAAAAACCTTTCCTTTTGCCACTGAAATGTCTCCAGAGAATCACAAAATGAGAGTTCTATTTATTCTGGAATAAAAATCATTTAGGCAGAGAAGGGATGAAATGAATATGCCAAATCAATAGATCCTATTATTACTCCCTATTGTCATGGTTTCAACATCATTCACTTATTGGTTTCTAACTAGTTTGCTATGGTCTCCTGCAGATTCGTCTTCTTTCAGGGCCAGAGGACATATAAAAATGTCTTCCTTTTCCTCTTCAGGGATTCATTTCAGAAAGATTCCTGTGATTATTTCCATGAGGAGACATACTTTTCATTAGAGGTTTTGAATTGTATGGAATTTGCTCTCCTCCTATTTTCCCAAGTCAAGTTCTGTTTGAGAAGATCTGCTAGACACAACAAAGTATCAATGAAAAAAAAAATCCTCCCATTTGAAGCAATGCATTTGCTTAAAAATCTAAAGATTCTGATATCAATCACTAAAAAGAATGGTTGAAGATTTGCATCCAGTCATGTGGTTGCCTCTACCTATGGCAGCACTGAGTAACAACCAAAATTCCAGAGCATAAGTTGAGGACTGCTTGCATCTATATGCATCTCACTGTATATCATCATCAATTCTCAACTAAATTTCAGTACACTTCTGGACCTCATCTAATATTTATACAGCTCCCAGCAGGTTTTATGCAAAGCCAACAAGACTTTCACTTCCTATTTAAACTCTTCTTCAGGTTCAACTCAAAGTGCCAATCTCATTCCTATTTCACAATGACACCCCACTTCTTAATTCTCATCATACTGGCTTCCTTCTCTAGAGGTTTGTAATTTGGACCATATTAAGTTTTTTTTTTCTAGCACTGAAGGGAATTTTACATCTTTATTATGGCTCTTACTTTCTAACTATCATCCAATTGTGCTTTGTCTTTTCTCATTAGGTGGCCTCTCCCAGATTGTCCTGACCCAGTCAGATGCAGCACTGAGGAAACCAGGAGAATCCATAAAATGAGTTGTGCTGTCACAGGATTCAATGTTAACAGCTACTGCATGAATTGGATCAGACAGAAGCCTGGCCAAGGACTGGAATGGCTTCTTTCCTACTACACTTCTAGTAGCAACAATTATTCACCAACAATCCAAGGACGGTTCACCGCCTCCAAGGAGAGTTCCAACTTCTATCTGCAAATGAACAACCTAAAAGCCGAAGACACAGCTGTCTATTACTGTGCAAGATACACGGTGAAATGGATCTTAAGGGATCTCATGCAAAAACCCTTCCTTTCACTATTGAAATGTCTCTGTAGGGGACAGCAGAGACCTACAAAATAAGTTATGTAACCATCTGGAACAAAATCACTGGGGCAGAGAAGAGATTAAAATGAAAATGCAAAACAAAAATACCACTGAAGAAATTATTGCTCCACAGTTTGTGTGGTTGAACAAGTTTCACTCATTGGTTTCTAATTATTTTGCTGTGGTTTCTCAAATGTTCTTCTTCCAGGGCTAAATGACATCTCAAAATGTCCTCGTTTTCTCTTCAGGAATTCATTTCAGAAAGATTCCATGGATTTCCTCCACAAGAAGCCATATTCTTCATAAAATATTTTGAATTCTATGAAATTTCCTTCCCCCCTGTTTTCCCCCAAATCAAGTTTTATTTTGAGAAGATCTGCTAGATACAACGAAGTGTAAATGAGAGATAAGCAGCATGAATTCCACCTCTCATTTGGAATGTTAAAAAAAGAGAAGCTGAAAGTATAGAATGTTGGAAGTCTGATTCAGCTGCATTTTCCATCTTTCTTATACTCCAGTGAATCAGTAGCTGCTTGAATTGCTTACAAATATTATCTGCTGATTGAAAATCTGCAAAATTGCTTCAGCTCTCCTTTGCTTTCTAACAATGACTTTTGTAACAATGACTGTTTAATTTTGTCAAAGCAAGCTGTTCACTGATGTTTCCATTTTCTGCTTCTTAATTAGAAACTGAACCAATCATACCTTACTCAGCATCCAGTCAAACCGTCAAGCTAGTCCAGACAAGGAAACCTAGGAGGAGAAGCCAAGAGCAGAAAGCGCAACCATTCAGCCTCTGTCCCTGGAGGCTATCTGCCAGAAAGGGCCAATTCTCATCCACACAAAACAATAAAGTAACCATAGTGGCAGAGAAAGTAAAGAAGAATGGAAAATGAGAAAGACATTCCCACACTTCTCAGGAGGATTGTGCCCCCAGATGTTCACGCCCCATTCGAGCCTCATTTTTGCAATCTCCCAGAATCCAGTGTGAACTTCATTTCCCACATATTTTTAACTATGTTTTTTTGTTAAATGTTTCATGAAATGAAAATCTCCTCCTGCTTTTCTGAAATAAATTTTATTTTGGGGAAGATTTGCTATTTACAAAAAGTATCACCTTTAGATGCCAAATCTAGTTGGCAAATCTAGACAGTATACTAAATAACAGAGACATCGCCCTGCCAACAAAAGTGTGTATAGTCAAGTGTTCTGACCCCCCTTGTCCTACACCAAAACATGCCAAGACAAAGATACTGCAAGGATTTATTAACACACAGACAAGACCTTGGCAGCAATCCAGCACAGTCCAGGCCTTGGCAGCAATCCAGCACAGATGGCAGCAATCCAGTACAGACTAATCTTGGCAGCAATCCAGCCTCCCAAGCTAGCCACGAAAGTTCTCCAACTTTAGTGAAGACGTTGACTCCTGCAAAGGGGCGTGTGCCTATTAGCTCTTCATTGCTGGGCATCCAGGAACAACTCCCTTGGCTCCTCCCCACTGCTCCAATGCATGACGTCTGGATAACACTCCCTTGTCTTTTCCTCACTAGTCCAAGGCTCAGGGTGCCTCCTGGTGGCCAGCCAGCCTCTCTGTGCCCTGCTCGGAGTCGGAACCCTGTTGAGGGTCCTCCACATCATCCAGAGCCGACTCATAAGGCCCCTTGCTGTTGGAGTCTGGTGGCAGCTCCAACGGCCCCTGCTGGGCCACAACAGTCAAGGCTATGGTTTTCCTGGCTGCAATGTAGAAGGCTATGAGCCAAGAATTGATGCCTGGGACATTTTTCATTAAATGTTTTGAATTGTTTGAAATTTGCTCTCCTGCTATTTTCCCAAATCAAGTGCTGTTTCGAGAAGATGACAGCAAAATATCTGTGAAAAAAAAATGTCCCCATTTGGAGCAATGGGTTTACATAACAAGCCAAAGATACACTGATGGAACACTGAAAAGAATGGTTGAACATTTGTGTCCAGTCATGTGATTGCCTGTACTTATGGCAGCACTGACTAACAACCAAAATTCCAGGGCATAGGTCGAGGACTGCTTGCATCCAGACATACGCTATCATTGTCTATTCTCAACTAAATTTCACTACACTTCTGGACCTCATCTAATATTTATACAGCTCCCAGCAGGTTTTATGCAAAGCCAACAAGACTTTCACTTCCTATTTAAACTCTCCTTCTCATTCTTCAGGTTCAACTCAAGGTGCAAAACTCATTCCTTTTTCACAATGACACCCCACTTGTTAATTTTTTTTAATTAATTTTTTTTAAATTTTTAATTTAAAACAAGTACAACATCTTTCTTTACATGCTATAGGAAGTGTGTCAGTCGGTCACAAATAAACTTTCGTGCATCTCCTCCACAGTCAACAAACATAACTCATGTTAACTCGAGCATTTTAACTCAAATATTCATACATATCACCATCATCATATATCCATTTTCATTTGACTGTAATTATTATTTAAAAATATTAGTAAGAATAATAATCTTAAACAATACATGCCCACACCAGTGGGAAAATAAAAAATAAAAAAAAAAGACAAAAAGAACAAAAGACAAGGCAGGGAAGAAAAAACAAAACAAAAAACAAAAACAAAATAAAAGAACACAGGTATATATTATATAAAAAAAAGTATATCAGCTGGTTACAACATGTTTTGGTGCATCTCTTCCATTAATTCATATTAATTCAAATATCTTAACTCAAATGTTTACCATATTGACATCATTATACCTCCACTTTTAGTTAACTACAGTTATTTAAACATCCTTCATCCTTAACTATGCCAAAGATTTAATCCATAACCACATGCTGACATTTCATTTACTTGTTTGTAAAATCCTCCATTAACATCAAATCCTCATATCCTGTATTAGCTGAACATCTATAATATTTAATACCAAAAATTCCATCTTCCATGCAATGTAGTTTATTATCATTCTCCCTTCTTTAAGTAATTATATCGTATATCGTAACATTTTCCCCATATTAGTTAACATTTCACTGTATATATTTTATTTTATTTTTAATAGTAACAATTATTGTGATTAATAACCTTTGTATATGGTCCAAAAATATTTCCAACCTTCCCTTCTCATATCCAATTATTATTTATCATATCAACTCCACATTATATACATTACTATCAATATCAATTATTATTCAGCTATATCTATTACAAATAAAAGTAATTAGATTTAGCTAATTTTAAATTGTATTCTTCCATCTATCAGCCTATGTCTCTCCAATAACAAAACCTTCTTAATCCTACTGCCATTCGTGGAACAGATTTACCAAATGTTTTTCTAAGCAAGTCCAAACAGGGATATCTTCGCACCTTTTTGCTTAGGATGTCTCTGATGAAATAATAACGTTGTCCCAGGCTTGTTAAACTTTTCAGTTTGTCTTTCATTCTCAAGGGTGGAATTAAAAATTCTGCAAATGATGTTTCATAAAGTGTAGATTCTTTAATACTTCTCATTCCTCCTGCGCTCTGTCCAGTCTCTGATGACTCCAGTCCTTTCCTTCTAAACACCTGGTGGGAATGTCCTTGGTTCCCAGGAGAAAGTATTTTATTTTGGCTACAGTACTCCCAGCTATTTCTACTCCCCCCTCCCTTTCCTATAGCTTCCGCTGTGGCAGCACTGAAGCCCCAAAATGACCACAGTCAAGTCAGCTTCAGGGTTGACATCTTGATTTTCGTATCATTTCTAGTGCTGGCATGTGACATTACAAAAATATCATATGTGATCACATTCAGCATACATCCCTATTTCTTGAGGTCCACTCAGATAGATAGATAGATAGATAGATAGATAGATAGATAGATAGATAGATAGATAGATAGATAGATAGATAGATAGATATGGATGGATATAAGATAGATAGATAGATAGATAGATAGATAGATAGATAGATAGATAGATAGATAGATAGATAGATAGATAGATAGATAGATAGATAGATAGATAGATAGATAGATAGATAGATAGATAGATAGATAGATAGATAGATATTTTATTTACTGTATTTTTCAGAGTATAAGATGCACCCTAGTTTTTGGGGAAGAAAACAGGAAAAATACTCTTCCTACCAGGTATTCATTTTTATTCCCATAGCACCAGAAAATCGAGCAAACACAATAGTATAATAGAATGACACTTTTTGACACTTTTTTTTCTTTCCCCAAGCAGCCTGGGAAAATCTTAATAAGCTGAACTAGATATCTGGGCATTCAGCCAAAAGCAATTCACACCTTGCAAAATGTAACAAAGCTGAATCAACAAACCAGCCCAGCACTTGCCTGAAGGAAACCATTGAGAAAACTCAGATAGCCAATAGGAAAAATCCCTGCCTTGTCCTTAAAGGAATTATCTGCAAAAGAATAGAAATCATGGAATTCTTCCGCCTTGCCCTAGAAAGGATTATCTCCAAAAAATAAAAACTGGACAAAAGAAGTACCTCTTAATGCCTTAATGTCTTCAAATCTGTTGTTGTCAGCTTCTCCCAGCTGGAACGAACCAGGACATTTTTCCAACAGTATGCTGCAGTAAAAATATTTGAAGATTTTTTTCAGCCCTAATGAGGTACTAACGAGTGAAATGATCTACCAATCTTCCATGCTTTGCTTGAAATGGAAGATCGCTTCACTTGTTAGAATCTCATTCGGGCTGGAAATAAAGCTTCCAAAAAGCTACAGTGATAGTATAAGATACACCCAAATTTCCACCCTCATTTGGGGTGGGGGGGAAGGTGTGTCTTATACTCTGAAAAATACGGTAGTTTTACTATATTTTGACTAAAGGACTGCATTCTTCGACAAAAGAAAAATCTCTTCTGTGATTTCTCACCATGAAACTGTTGAGTAACGTTGGTTAAAATAAGCCGACCACAAGAATATTTGCCCAATCATGGGTTCATTCAGATGTATCCTGTCTACACTTTGACTCTTATGCAGATGTTTTAAGAGGTCTTTTCCTTTCATCTATGCATTTGTTTGTTGACTTTATTTTTTAACATCTGGATTAAAATTGTGAAAAAACATACTTCTGGCAGAATGTCTTTGGAGATTCTCAATCATACCAATAACACAATAACAGCATTGAAAGGGACCTTGGAGGTCTTCTACTCCAACCCAGGGATAAGCAGGAGACCCCTCCTGAAGAAACCATCTTTGGATCCAGCCGTTCTTAACAATTATCATCCAGTCTCCAACCTCCCCTTTGTGGGGAAGGTTGTTGAGAAGGTGGTGGCCTTTCAGCTCCAGCGGTCCTTGGAGGAAGCTAGCTATCTTGACCCATTCCAGTCCGGCTTCAGGCCTGGCTACAGCATAGAAACCGCTTTGGTCACATTGACCGATGACCTCTGGAGAGCCAGGGACGGAGGCTTTGCCTCCATCCTGGTTCTCCTTGACCTCTCAGCGGCTTTCGATACCATCGACCATGGTATCCTTCTGCGACGACTGCCGGAGGTGGGGATGGGAGGCACGGTTTTGCAGTGGTTCTCCTCTTACCTCTCGGACAGGTCGCAGTCGGTGTTAGTTGGAGGGCAGAGATCGACCCCTAGGCCCCTAACATGTGGGGTGCCGCAGGGTTCGGTCTTGTCCCCCCTACTTTTCAACATCTACATGAAACCGCTGGGCGAGATCATTCGGCGGCACGGGATAAAATACCACCAGTATGCGGACGATACTCAGTTGTATCTGTCCGCCCCGTGCCAACTCAATGAAGTGGTGGACGTGATGAACCAGGGACTTGAAGCTGTTAGGGACTGGATGAGGGCTAACAAACTCGTGCTCAACCCAGATAAGACCGAGTGGCTGTTGTGTTTCCCTCCCACCAATTCGGCAAGTATTCCACCTCTCAGGCTGGGGAGTCAAACATTATACCCCTCGGACAGGGTCCGCAACTTGGGAGTCCTCCTGGACCCACAGCTGACTTTCGAACACCATTTGTCAGCTGTGACCAGGGGGGCATTTGCCCAGGTTCGCCTGGTGCACCAGTTGCGCCCCTACCTGAACCGGGAGGCTCTCACAACAGTCACTCGTGCCCTTGTGACCTCTAGGCTGGAGTACTGCAATGTGCTCTACATGGGACTGCCCTTGAAGAGTATTCGGCAACTTCAGCTAGTCCAGAATGCGGCCACGCGAGCGATTGTGGGTGCACCTCGCTTCGCCCACATAACACCTATCCTCCGCGAGCTGCACTGGCTACCTGTCGATCTCCGGGTGCACTTCAAGGTGCTACTTGTCACCCATAAAGTCCTACATGGTAGTGGATCTGGGTACTTGAGAGACCGCCTACTGCCAATTACCTCCACACGACCTATTAGATCTCATCGATTAGGCCTCCTCCGAGTTCCATCTGCCGGTCAATGCCGACTGGCAACTACGCGGAGGAGAGCCTTCTCGGTGGCAGCTCCGACCCTGTGGAACGATCTCCCCGTGGAGATTTGTACCCTCACCACCCTCCAGACCTTCCGCACAGCCCTCAGAATCTGGCTATCCCGTCAGGCCTGGGGCTAAGACTGTAACCCGCCCGAATGGTATGAATGTTGTGTTTTTAATTATGTATTGTCTTATATGTCAAAAGTTTGTCTCCCCCTCCCCTTTGGGTTGTGAGCCGCCCTGAGTCCCCCCAGGGAAAAGGGCGGCATATAAATAAACTTCTACAATCTACAATCTTCTTCTACCACTCTGGACAAATGGATGCCAAGTCTCTTATTTAAAAACCTCCAGTCATGGTGCACCCAGAACTTCTAGACGCAATCTATTAACGGTTCACACTGTCAAGAAATTTCTCAGTGGTTGGTTTTCTTAATTAATTTCCATCCAAGCCTCTTGTCTTGCCTTCTGATGCTTTTGTGAGATAAAAGCCCAATTATTAAATCCTCACAACACAGGGACAATTGGTTTATAATTCAAAAAGGTTTATTTACCGAAAAATAAAAAGTATTTGCAAAGACGGCCTCCTAGTCTCTTCCCAAATGGATTGAGTACAAGGAGAGCAAAGAATAGCATTCAAACAATATATTTTATACATTCCACTCCTAAGAAACTCTCCCCCTCCTGCTCATTCATTTAAGTCATTTCTTTCCTCATTCCATACTTAAAGGGGTCAACTTGACAATTTCTTGAGAGGCCCCTATCTCTTATTTGGTTTTTTCTGGTGCCTGAGCAAATGGCTTCCTATGTAACTTGTACATAGGCGCCTGTAAGCGGCTTGGAATAACAAAGGTTATCTTGTCCTGTTTACTGAACACATTTTGTGGTTAGCAAAAGCACAGTAATTGATTACACATTTTAGGCAGGAATATAATGGGTTATGCATTTAACATTGTAAAAGAATACAAAAGTAACCTTTTAACATTTTATAAGAGAATAACATAATATCATTTCCTTCACTTTGGAGAATAGGTTGACCCCCTCTTCTTTGTGACAGTCCTTCAAATATTGGAATACTGCTATCATATTACCCCTAGTCCTTCTTTCACTAGACTAGACATCAGTGACATGTGGTGGGGTTTATGGCTGGTGAGGCACTGACACAGGGGTTTCAATTTTTTTTAGACTTGTGGACTTCAACTCCCAGAATTCCACAGCCAGGCATGCTCAGTTCCGATTTAAAGAGACAGTTTTTCTCCTTTGCGAATAAGTTTTCCTTCATTCTTTTTCTTCTCCCTCCCCCTCCTTCCTCCCTCTCTCAAACAGACAAACGCACACAGAGAAGTTGGATCCCTCTCTCACTCACTCACTCTCAAAGAAACACAAACACAGAAGTTGGATTGGATATATTTTCCAATGGCTTGAAAGCAGCTCCTCTGCCATACCCCTCCCACCAATTATCCTGCTGCCTTCCGATCCGAGCCTTTGATTGCAGGTGGAGCCACATTGCCTTTTAAAACTTGTAATCAGTGAAACTGGGCTTATATACTTTTATCCAGCTCTCTCTCTCTCTCTCTCTCTCTCTCTCTCTCTCTCTCTCTCTCTCTCTCTCTCTCTCTCTCTCCCTCTGTGTGTGTGTGTGTGTGTGCGTGCGCGTGTGTGTGTCTCTATGTGTGTGTGTATAAAGGCAACGTAGCTCTGCATGCAATCAAACTACACTTGGGGAGGGATTTACACTTGAGGATGAAGTTTGAATTCCTCCCCATCCCTCTGACCCACACACGTACCTTTTCCAGCTGTTTCAGAGAAGATTTCAACTCTGCTATTGCCTGCCATCATGAAAAGAAAAGGCAAGAGCTGAGGTCAGGCTGAGCTAGTTGCCGCCAGAGTCACCGTCATCCACTGTGACTCTGGCAGCAAGTAGCTCAGCCTTTTTCCTTTTACATTTTTTTTCTTTTCATGATGACAATGGCTCTGCCTTCCCTGCCTCCCCTGACTGCACGTCCCTGCTAGACATACCCAGTTCCTGCCAACATTTTTTACATGTTGATGTTCATTATGAACATTAGATTATGGTTGTCCCAAAAGAAACTGGACTTTTGTGGATGAGAAGCAAAATGTCCTCCCACCCAAAAAACCCCTACAAGAATCTTGCCTTTTGAAAAAAACACATTTGCACAGCCCTCTCTCAACATAGAGGGAGGGGCACAACATCAAAGCAATACCACTTAGACTTATATGCCACTTCACAGTGCTTTACAGCCCTCTCTAAGGGATTTACAGAGTCGGCCTATTGCCCCCAACAATTTGGGTCCTCATTTTACCCACCTTGGAAGGACGGAAGGCTGAGTCAACCTTCAGCCTGGTGAGATACGAACTGTCAAATTGCAGGCAGCCGGCAGTCGGCAGAAGTAGCCTGTAGTACTGCATTCTGGCCACTGCGCCACTGTGGCTCATCATCTATCTCCAGTCTACAACACAGTCCTTTCAACAGTTGCAAGAATGCTCCACACCCATTTGCGCCACTCGGGTGACCCTGATGATACAGATAAACCTCCAGATGGCCCCAACAACTCTCTAAAAGCATGCAAATGACCAACTGTTTGCAAGGAGCATCAATCCTTTCATTCCCCACCATCCAGTCAGAGCTGAAGAAAGTTCTTGGATGAGAAGAGAAACATCTTCAAAGAAAAAAAAAAACAGAAGATCTAGTTGCCTCTTGAAAAAAGCACTTTTTGGACAATGATGACCTGAATGACGGAGATTCTCTATAGATATTAGGGATATACGTCTGGCATATTATAGGAGAGAGATTTGAAATGAGCAACTTGATATAGAACTGCTGATTTAGCAGCTGACTAGTTCATACCCAGTTCTTCCAAATGCATCTTCCAAGCTTTGGCTATAAAATCACCCTTTTAAAGGAGAGCTTTGCAGATCACCTGGAACTCAATAGTCTCTCCCGGACTCATTTTCAATGTTTAGAATACAAGCAGAAATTAAACTTCTTATTGTTCCTACATCTGTTTGACACTAGGGGGCAGAGTGGTCTGCAAAACCCCACTGAAGAATATTTCTCCAGTCCCTGCTTGAAAAATTGCACAGTTCCCTCTGCAAAGAATTCACTCCAATGCTGCTTTTTTTTAAAAAAAAATGTAGCACAAATTTAACTGACCTTAAGATGCAGTCACTTTTATTTCCCTTTCTCATTCAACTGGGAAACCATTAAGCCATGATGTGATTTTTGACGTCTATCAATTTCTTCCAAGGAACTGAGATGAACAAAAATGTTTTTATAATAGCAGAGTTGGAAGGGACCTTGGAGGTCTTCTAGTCCAACCCCCTGCTTAGGCAGGAAACCCTACACCACTTCAGACAAACGGATTTCCAACATCTTCTTAAAAACTTCCAGGGTTGGAGCATTTACAACCTCTGGAGGCAAGTTGATTAATTGTTCTGACTGTCAGGAAATTTCTCCTCTGTTCTAAGTTGCTTCTCTCCTTGATAGGTTTTCACCCATTGCTTCTTGTCCTACCCTCAGGTGCTTTGGAGAATACCACATTTTTTGGAGTATAAGATGCACAGGAGTATAAGACACACCAAGGTTTTGAAGAAGCAAATTAAAAAAAAGCTTTTGTACTCTGCAAACCTCCAAATAAAGGCCCGGATTTTTGCAAAAATGTGCCCTTTAAAAAAAAAGGGGGGGGGGGCTGAATAGCCTTTTGGAGGCTTGTAGAGTGCTCCGGGGGTGGGGCAAAAACGAGCAAAAAATGGCCCATTTGTGTAAAAAAAAAGGCATGGATAGCCTTTAAGAGGCTTATAGAGTGTTCCTGGGGGCTGGGGGGGGGGCGCGGTAAAATTGTGCTGCTTTTTTTACTCATTTCTGCACTCCCCAGAGCACTTTAAAAGCCTCCTAAAGGCTATGAAAGGCATTTTGGTGAAGGGGGGTGGGATTTCGGGAGGCAAAAAATGCTGCATTCAGTGTATAAGGCACACCCAGATTTTCAGCCTCTTTTTTGAGGGAAAAAGGTATGTCTTATACTCCAAAAAATACAGTAGCATGACTCCCTCTTCTTTGTGGCAGCCCCTGAGATCTTGGAAGACAGCTATCATGTCTCCCCTAGTCCTTCCTTTCATTAAACTAGACATACCCAATTCCTGCAACCGCTCTTCAAATGTTTTAGCCTCCAGTCCCCTAATCATCTTTTTTGCTCTTCTCTGCACTCTTTCTAGAGTCTCCACATCTTTTCTACATCATAGCAGCCAAAACTGGGTGCAAATATTCCAAATGTGGCCTTACCAAGGCATTATAAAGTGGTATTAACACTGCCCTCCCAGCTCCCTTTCACCCGCAGCAGAGATCGGGCGGGCGAGAAGAAGCACTTTAATCAGTGGGATGCGTGCAGGGAGGAGAGGAGCTATATTTGTCCCTGCGCGCAGCCCACTGATTAAAATACTTGGTTTTGCTTACACGAGCTCTGAGGCTGGCGAAAGAAAAGTCCTTTCTGCCTGAATCCCGCCCATGTTCTGATGCGGGCATCAGTGGGGTGCGTGCAGGGAGGAGAGGAGAGATTCCTTTCTGCGCAAGCCCCCTCCACCCTCTTCTTTAGAAGAGCCGGAAGCATTAGGGGAAGGGGCTTTGCACATCCCCCCTCCCCCAAAGCCCCGCACCTGCTTACAGAAGCCCCAGATCACCAGTGGCATCGGACTCCAGCTCCCATCCCAGCCCTCTGCACAGAGTGACGCTTGGAAAGGAGAGATGCGAGAGGCACTGGGATTGGTTAGAATTGGATGAATTCTTCCACCTTACCCTTGAGAGGATTATCTTCCAAAAATAAAAACTGGACAAAAGAAGTACCTCTTAAGGCAGTCTTCAAATCTGTTGTTGTCAGCTTCTCCCAGCTGGAATGAACCAGGACATTTTTCCAACAGTATGTTAATGGTTCTCACTGTCAAGAAATTTCTCAGTGGTTGGTTCTCTTAATTAATTTCCATCCAAGCCTCTTGTCTTGACTTCTGATGCTTTTGTGAGATAAAAGCCCAATTATTAAATCCTCACAACACAGGGACAATTGGTTTATAATTCAAAAAGGTTTATTTACAGAAAAATAAAAAGTGTTTGCAAAGGCGTCCTCCAAGTCTCTTCCCAAATGGATTGAGTACAAGGAGAGCAAAGAATAGCATTCAAACAATATATTTTATACATTCCACTCCTAAGAAACTCCCCCCCTCCTGCTCATTCATTTAAGTCATTTCTTTCCTCATTCCATACTTAAAAGGGTCAACTTGACAATTTCTTGAGAGGCCCCTATCTCTTATTTGTTTTTTTCTGTGCCTGAGCAAATGGCTTCCTATGTAACTTGTACATAGGCGCCTGTAAACGGCTTGGAATCACAAAGGTTATCTTGTCCTGTTTACTGAACACATTTTGTGGTTAGCAAAAGCACAGTAATTGATTACACATTTTAGACAAGAATATAATGGGTTATGCATTTAACATTGTAAAAGAATACAAAAGTAACCTTTTAACATTTTATAAGAGAATAACTTAATATCATTTCTTTCACTTTGGAGAATAGGTTGACCCCCTCTTCTTTGTGACAGCCCTTCAAATATTGGAATACTGCTATCATATTACCCCAGTCCTTCTTTCACTAGACTAGACATAACAGACAGACCCTAACAGCCTCGAGGCACTGGCACATCACGTCAACCGCTTCACTGAGTTGGCACGGGGCGGACAGATACAACTGTGTATCGTCTGCATACTGAAGGTATTTTATCCCGTGCCGTCGAATGATCTCACCCAGCGGCTTCATGTAGATATTGAACAGGAGGGGGGACAGGACCGAACCCTGCGGCACCCCATAATTCAGGGGCCTAGGGGTCGATCTCTGCCCTCCGACCAACACCGACTGTGACCTGTCCAAGAGGTAAGAGGAGAACCACCGTAGGACAGTGCCTCCCACCCCCACATCCCGCAGTCGTCGCAGAAGGATACCATGGTCGATGGTATCGAAGGCCGCTGAGAGATCAAGGAGCACTAGGACGGAGGCATGACCCCCATCCCTGGCTCCCCAGAGATCATCGGTCAGCGCGACCAAAGCGGTTTCCGTGCTGTAGCCAGGCCTAAATCCCGACTGAAAGGATCTAGATAATTGGTTTCCTCCAAGGACCGCCGGAACTGAAAGGCCACCACTTTCTCAGCAACCTTCCCCACAAAGGGGAGGTTGGAGACTGGACGATAGTTGTTTAAAATGGCTGGATCCAAAGATGGCTTCTTCAGGAGGGGTCTCACCACCGCTGCCTTTAAAGTGGGGGGAAAGAACCCATCCCGAAGGGAGGTGGTAATAACCGCCTGGATCCAGCCCCATGTCACCTCCCTGCTGTTAGCAACCAGCCAGGAGGGGCACGGGTCCAGCACACATGTGGAGGCACTTACAGCTCCTATGGCCTTGTCCACTTCCTCAGGGGTAACAATTTGAAAATCAATCCAGTGATGTCTATCCAGATTCTCCCCTGGTGCCTCGGATGGCTCTGCGCAATTGGAGTCCAGGTCCGTCCGAAGCCGAGCAACTTTATCCGTGAGAAATTGGACGTATTCCTCAGCTCTGCCTTGCAAAGGATTGCTCGTATCCCTCCTGTTTAGGAGGGAATGGGTTATCCCGAACAAGGCAGCTGGGCGCGACTCAGCAGAAGCTATCACAGAGGCAATATGTGTTCTTTTTGTCGTCCTAATTGCCCGAAGGTACACTCTGATGCTGGATGTTAAAAGCGCTCGGTCTGACTCAGACTTACTGGATCTCCATCATTACTCTAGGCGTCTCTTTCGGCACTTCATCTCCCGGAGTTCCTCAGTAAACCGAGGAGCCCTCCTGGATACACTGCCTCGGATCGGCCGTAAAGGCGCAATCCGGTTAAGAGCCTCTGCCGCTGCTGAATTCCAGGCAGCAACAAGAGTCTCCACCGGACTGCGGGCGAGGGTATCAGGAAAAACACCAAGCTTCGTCTGAAAGCCCAAAGGGTCCATAAGGCGCCTGGGGTGGAACCACCTAATCGGTTCCTCCTCCCTACAGTGGGGGTTTGGTCTCTGAAAGTCAAGCCTCAGTAGGTAGTGGTCCGACCATGACAGGGGTGAAACCAAGTTCACAACTCCACTGTTCCAAGAGGAATACAAGGTCGAGTGTGTGACCTGCCGAGTGAGTCGGGCCCCGAATTACTTGGGCCAAGCCCATGGCTGTCATGGAAGCCATGAACTCCTGTGCTCCATCAGAGTATTCACCGAGCGAAGGCAAATTGAAGTCCCCCAGAACCATAAGCCTGGGGAACTCAATTGCCAGCTCAGCTACTGACTCGAGGAGCGAGGGGAGGGCTGCTGCAACGCTGTTGGGAGGCAGGTACATTAACAGCAAGCCCACTTGACCCTTGAGGTCCAACTTCACCAGCAAGGACTCACACCCGACAAGCTCCGGAGCAGGGACCCTACGAGGTACTAGAGACTCTCGGATAACAATAGCCACACCTCCACACCTTCCTTGAGGTCGCGGCTGATGAAGCACCTGAAAACCCTCTGGGCACATCTCCGTGAGGGGGACTCCTCCCTCCGGGCCCAGCCAGGTTTCAGTAATACATGCCAGGGCTGCCCCCTCGTCTAAAATTAGGTCCCGGACGATGGGAGCCTTGTGAACTACAGACCTGGCATTTAGCGACAGCAGCCTGAGACCAGGGTCCTGATTACTCACGCCATCTGGCCTTGGAGTGGGACTCATAGGGCCGGAAGGAGGGATCTCTGTGACATAGCGAGCCCTCCTTTCCCGGTAATGGCCAGCCCTAAAATCCCCGCCATATCTGCCCCTCCCTGTTAAGACCGTAATGCTCCGGCCCACTCCCGTGTCCATGGTCCCTCCACCCACCCCCATAGCCCCCGCATTTCCTGACAGGCCCTTCGAATCAGTCATCCTGAGATTGGAATAGGCCCAGATCTACCTTCAAAGGAAAAAAAAAAAAAACAGAAGATCTAGTTGCCTCTTGAAAAAAGCAGTTTTTGGACAATGATGACCTGAATGACAGAGATTCTCTATAGATATTAGGGATATACGTCTGGCATATTATAGGAGAGAGATT